>NC_056737.1:470963532-471076032 GCF_019279795.1 Protopterus annectens | reverse complement strand
CATCCTGTCATCAGGCAATATTATCTTCCAGTTACTTTGTATTATATTCTTTATATATTTAAAATCAGTACTAAAAGTAAAGGGTATCCTAACCTTACATATCTCTGTCCCTTATTTGCTGAATCTCCAGTATTCTTTGAATACCAAGGTCTACCTTTCCCATCTCTCATGGACTTAACCCTTTCTGATGCTTCCCTAACTTCCCTACTTTTGTAACCACGTTCTAACAAATTATTCTCTGTTACATTTATATGATGTAAAATATCACTTTCCTTAGTAAAAAGTCAGGAAGTTCTCAGAAGCTGATTATCCATACATTCTTAAAAATATGGTGGGGATGCATGCTACCCCTATCCAATAGAGCATTTTTCCAGCATGACTATTGGTATAACAAAGTGCTTATTTTACCCCCTTCATCCACTTTTAATAAAATATCCAAAAATTCTATAAAATCTACTGATGAACGCACAGTAAATCTTAAAAAAGTGGTGGTTGTTTCTAAATAGTTAAAAGCTTCAAATTGTTGTGTATCCACTTTCCACACAAAAAGACATCCACAAATCTGCGATATAAACCCATGTGTGCTAGCCACGGATTTTTTTCAGTTGAAATATATCTCATTTCACATTCAGCTAGAACCAAGTTTGCATAGCTGTTAGCACAGGGTGTGTCCATGGCAATACCCCAGTGCTGTAAATATATGTGCAACATATTTTTTGTCCATATATGCTACTCTTTCATTAAAGCAATATATATATATATATATATATATATATATATATATATATATATATATATATATATATATACATACATATATATACCTTAGCCCTATATCATTAGGAATGACTGTAAAAAGATTCTTTACATCTAGGGTCACAAAAATAAATCTTGCATTTGAATTCAAGTTATCCATATATTCACTTAGTTGTAAAAATATGAAGAGTCTCTTAACACAGAGATGGACTTATTAACCATAGGTCTAAGTTGTCCTTCTACCCATTTAGAAATTGTTTCTGTAACCCATCCTGAGCCATTTACTATTGGCCTTAGAGGAGGTTTTACCAAGGATTTATGTATCTTAGATAGACCTGATATATTAGGAATCTTAGGAAAATCTACCATAAAGTAGTCATATAAATCCTTAGAAATAATGGTAGTCTGTAATAAATGAAACAAATCATTCTTCACATTACTGACAATCTCTCTCACTTTTTTCATGTTCACAAGAGTATAAGTAGTTTCATCTAACAACATATTATTCATAGTTCCCACATATGTAGAATAATCTAGCACCACTACTGCACCTCCTTTGTCTGCAGATTTTATAACAATACTTCTGTCAGCAATGAGATCATTCAGTGCTTGCTTTTCTTGCAAATTTAAATTAAAGTGTCCTGGTCTATGCCTGGACATAAGAAGTGTATCAATTTCATTCTCACAAACTTTCAAAAATATATCCATCACTGGTTGAGAAACAGGTATGAATGTACTAGGCTTTTTTATACTTATTATATTTAGCAGCAGCAGCAGTGTTAGAAAACATATAATGCAAATTTACATTCCTAGCAAATTGCCTTAAATCTAATATCACATCATGCAACTTGCTAGTAACAGCTGGTACAAAAGATAAGCCCTTATTTAAAGCATCAATGTTGTTGTTTGTCTTTTAGCTTTCCCAGTTAGGGGTCGCCACAGCGGAACTACAGTCCGCTATTGATTGGCAGTCGATTTTTATGGTGCCGAGTAGCCAGCCCAACGCCCAACCTTCAGCAAAGGCACACCCATTCACGCATGTCTTTCGGAGGCCACTCGACTGTGGGGAGGACATGCAGACTCCACACAGAAGGCACTCCAGCCGAGAATCAAACAGGAGAACCTCTTGCTATGAGTTAACAATGCTACTGCTGTATCACCATTTATGAGAAAGATTATATACCAGTTTAAATGTCTCTATATTTGACTGTCCATAGAAACATTCCTTCTCTTGCGGTTGTTGCTGAACAGCCTTCTTCTTCTGTTGTTCTATGGTGTCCTCACTTGTAAAGGTGGGCAAGTGAGCAGGGGTAAAAAAGTTGCATTAAACTTTGGTATGGCTCCCATCTCAATGTTCTTAGTGGTTAGTACAGAAGAATTAAACATGGTGGGTGGAATTTTATCAGTTTTTGTTGTAGCCCTGTTCTCTGACTCCTGAATTACTTCAGTGGTCTCAATTTCAGATTCTGATGTAGTAATCTTGAGACCTTCATCACTTGCTACATTCTGACCAATCACTGACATGGATGGCACATTGCTAACCTCCAACATGCCATCCTTACTGTTCTTGGAAGAGTTTAAAATTTTAAGGACTATGTTAAAAGTCTTAGGTGCAGCTTTAACACTCTGGATATTAGAATCTGAGTCAACAGCATTTGTATTCGTTTTTGGCCACATAAATATATGGCCTTTAACAAAATCAGCATAATCTCTTTCCAACTTTTCAGTTTTAGCTTTTATGCGTTGTAACTTAGAGTCATAAAGAGAAATATTACAAAACAGTACATCAAGTTTTTCAGCATACCTAATTTCAGGGTAGTCCCTGACAATCGCAGTTTGTATCTCTTCCAAACGCTTCAGGGCTGTCTCTTTTGGTTTAAAATAATCAATAAGTAGATTCATATATTTAAAGCTACTTTCTATGTTAATGGCCGGCCATTTGGCAAGTAAATCTGGATATCTGGAGCCATAGGTAGGCATGCAAAAAATACATAGCCCCCTTGGAGTAACTTTAAAATGCAGGCATGCCTCTAAATGCATACGTTGTCATTGAAAATGTGTCCATTTATATAATCCATCTTCCAACTCTTTGAGAATTTGTATAAATTCTTCTTTAATTACCTGAGCAGTCACATCTTGCTTCTCATGGTTAAAGTTCAAGGACAACAAAGGATTCAGTCCTGCTGTCGATAATTTCTTAACATAGCCAGAATTTTCCTTAGATATCAGTCTAGGGCAAGAGTCAAGTTCCACTTCACTACTTTCTGCCATGTTACTCCTTGTGAGGAAGCAGAAGTCTATAAAGTAAGCAAACAGCAACAAGGAGAAGATCAGTCCCAATGTAGAAAAATGCAGGTTAAAATACTTGAGAAACAACAATGGGACAACCACGGCAAAGCACATATATTTAATAGACAATAAACAGATAAACGCTTTCAGAGATGCCTACTTCATCAGATCAATACAAAAATATAAAATCAGTCTGCATATAAATACACTTGAAAAAACAATTACATTAATTAAAACTTTTAACCAATTAACATTTTCTAGCCTTTAAAATAGGTTTTAAATGTATAAAACTATTTAAGCCAGGTAGAACATCAGTTCTCAAACCAGCTATCCAGTGAGTCTCTTTTAACTTCTGTGGCATTCTTTATAGCATCACCTCTAGGTGCAGGAGTATAAATATCCAAAACCATAAATTTAAAATCATGTTGTGGAAATTCATTAATATGTTGAGCTACTGCACTTCTTTGCACATTTCTCCCTATATCACCCTTATGCTGTACAATACATTCCTTTAACATTCTATTGGTTTTACTAACATAAAAAGAAGTGCATTCTGAACAGGTTGCTATATAAATCACATTTTTAGTAGAACAGCATACATAGTGTGAGCACTTATATATCCTTTTGGTAACAGGATGCTTAAACACATTATCAGTCTTAATATACCTGCATGCCTTACATCTTTTACATGGATATGTACCTAATTTGCCGCTATAACACAGCATCCATGGTACCGGACAACATCTCAGGCTGCGTTTTACATGAACTTCAGAACAAACTGGCTGCCCACTTAAGCACCATGTTCAATAATAGCCTTGCATCAGGCTTTGTGTCCACTGAATGGCACACAGCAACAGTTATCCCACTCCACAAAGGGGGAGCCACCACTGATCCCTGGAACTATCGACCTATTAGCCCGACGAGCCTGGTCTGCAAGGCCATGGAACATATCATCATGGAACTCATAAACAAAGACATTGGTAACCTCCAAACTCTGGATACCACCCAGTTCGGATTTGGGAAAGGCAGATCATGCCTCCTGAACCTGATCGACTTCTTTGAGGCAGTCACCAAAGCCGTAGATGAGGGTAAGGTGGTTCACACAGCCTATCTTGACCTCGCCAAGGCTTTTGACACCATCCCCCATTTTGGAATTATAGCTAAACTCACTAAACTAGGTATAAATCCCTATGTCACAAGATGGGTTGCCAACTGGCTCACTGACAGAACCCACACTGTAAAAGTTGCCGACTCCAAAGCTGGCCTCAAAGCAGTGACAAGTGGAGTACCACATGGTTCTGTCCTGGGACCTCTCTTGTTTGGTATCTACTTCTCTGAAGTACAGGCTAACACAGAAGGCCTCTGGCTAATGAAGTTCACAGATGACTGCAAACTAGGAGCCATAGTCAAGTCCCCAAATGATGTGGACATCCTATAGAAGGACCTCGCTGAGACAGATGCCTAGTGTCAGAGCCATGGCCTCAAGCTCAATGCCAAAAAGTGCAGTGTCATCTCCTTTGGTAAAAACTCTGTACCCATGAACTACCACATAGGCAAAAATCTACTTAACACCGAATGCTTGATAAGAGACCCTGGGACCCAGGTGGACAGTAGTCTCTCCTTTGATAGTCACATCACCACAATAGTCAGGAAGTTCTTCTACGTGGCACACCTCATCATAAAAGGGTTCTCATCCAGGAAAAAAGAGGTCATTGCTCCCCTCTACTCGACACTCATTAGACCCATTATAGAGTACACCGCCCCTTTTGGAATGTACCTCACAAGACATCTGCAGAAGCTGGAAAGGCCACATAAGTACCTCACAAAGAGGATTACTGGCCTCAAACAAATGCCCTACACTGACTGCTTCAAAAAACTCCAGCTTTACTCCATAGCATATCGCCTACTCCAAAGTGATCTCTGCCTAACATATAAAGCTATGCCAAACCCAGAACTGTTGGACATGCTACACCTAATGAAATCCCAATCCATCCGAGCTACATGCTCTAGGGACCTAAACCTTGTCACTACAATAAACAGGACATGCTGGAGGGATAGATTCCTGTCTCAGAGACTTCCCATACTCTGGAACAGGCTACCCATCTATGGCAAGCAAAGTTCTTCATTAGCACTTTTCAAGAAAAATCTTGATAAGTGGATGAGAAATAGGAAATACACCCCGGGGATCACTTCTGTGTCTCTGCTCGACAGTGGCACAGGAAAATAACTTTCTTGGGTGGGGTAAACCAGTGAACCTTGTTGGCTAGGCTTGCATAGACCCTTGGGCAGATAGCCTAGTACCTACCTACGAACCTATGAACCTAGGTTATTCATATTACCAGTTCCTGGTCTATAACATAACAGACTCAGACTTTCAAGTGTATTTAAATGCAGACTGATTTTATATTTTTGTATTGATCTGATAAAGTAGGCATCTCCGAAAGCGCTTATCTGTTTATTGTTTATTAAATATATGTGCTTTGCCGTGGTTGTCCCATTGTTGTTTCTCAAGTATTTTAACCTGCTTTTTTTCTACATTGGGACTGATTTTCTCCTTGCTGCTGTTTGCTTACATTATAACAGCCACCTTAGTGATCTCTTTTAGTATATATACTCTTCCTTTACTAGAAAGAAGAAAAACATCAGTTAAGATTAGGAAGGCTGCATTGGTATAGGTTCATAGGCAGTTACTAGGCATGCAAACCAGGAGACCTCTGAGAAACCTAGCCCAGTTATATATATATTTTTTTATTTATTTACAGGAAATCAACATAATTTGTAAAAGTAGAGCGAGATCAACTGCAGAGAGTACAGCAGCAGAAGTTTTTAAGTAAGACGTAATGTGGGGACCGTGAGCCTACAAATTTGCTGGGTGAAATATGTTTACAGTGCCCTAAAAGGCCCTTGAACTCATGCCATTAAGATTTAGGGTAATATTGAGGATGCTTTTGTTAATTCTTAGAGTTACAGTTTAGATTACTGCTTTTGGTAAGATGTCTAAGATGCAGAAAATAATCATGATGGGTAGAAAGAGCAATGAATTTTCACTGACATCAGCCCCTTTACCTTGAGAACCAGGGGCAAGCATTACTAGTAGCTATGGGTATTGCTAGATTTGTGAAGAGACAGAATACTGAAATTGCTGTTGCAATAAAAGGAGTTTGAACAATGGACTTATAGTGCGAGAAAAGAAGTTCATTCTTTAAGGAAAACTGGTGGTACTCATTATGATGGACCAGTAAGAGGTGATAGGGTTTATGATCACCCAGGAGATTGGGGAGGATATTTAAAGTGATTATCTATAAAATGTTGTTGTTTGTCTTTTGGCTTTTCCCGGTTAGGGGTCGCCACAGCAGAACTCCGGTCCGCTAATGATTGGCAGTTTTTTTTTTATGGTGTCAAGTTGCCAGCCTGACGCCCAACCTTCAACAAAGGCACGCCCATTCAATGCATGTCTTTCGAATGCCCACTCGACCGCGGGGAGGACACGCAGACTCCACACAGAAGGCACTCCCAACCCAAGCTGAGAATCAAGCAGGAGAACCTCTTGCTGTGCGGCAATAACGCTACTGCGGCACCAACGCAGAAGTATAAAATATACTTGTTAAATGATATCAGTGAGAAAGCCACTGTCAGTCAGTAGACTGAGATAAGGGAAGGGGATGAGCTGACTGAGACCTGTGTGGAAGGAGAGCAGAGGTAGCTTATAAAGGTCAAACAAGCTTATGTTTAAAGCACCTAATATACTGTAATGACATTCTTTTTAAGTATCAGTCATGTAGGATTTCAGAGTCAAGGGAGAGGTTGATGGAAGTAAGTAAATAAAACCAAACAGTATTTGCTAACTTTAGTTTCTTGAGCAGACCGTTTTATACTTTTTAAGAAAAAAAAAACACTGCTCTGAAAGTACTGATTAAGTATAATTTTCCATTTAGTGGAACTAAGTTTTATTCCTGTAATCTCCTATATAAGCTCTATGTGGTTCTGAGAAACTAATTAGCAAAGCACCGACAATGGCCTTTCTTGAAAACCGGATTCAATAACTGAAGTGATGAAATTCATTATTAGAAGGAATAAAGTTAAATGGAATTACCAGCTACCTCAGGGGTTTCTAGGAAAACATTTAATTATAGTGTATATGTTTAAGATTTTGCTACCTGAATTCTAAGTGTTGATATGACTGATGATTATGGAGAAGAAGTGTGTTGTCCTTACGCAACAGTATGGGAAGAATGAGTCATCAGCATGCCGATTATAACACAAAACACATAACTGACATGCAGCTTTCACATACAGGGTACAGACAACACATGCTTGAAACGATTCACTGATCATATGCATTGGCATACTGCCCACTTTATTGTGAATTATTTTCACATTGATGCACTCTCATGTAGAAATGTCTGAAATGTGAAAAAAATCCCAAAGCAGCTGTACTGGAAAACCATTTGCTGATATTTTTTCTATTTAGCTGCTCATAACAAATATAGTTGCCACCTCTAGTTTTGATTGGCCTTTCTTGAAAATCGGATTCAGTAACTGAAGTGAAGAACTTCATTATTAGAAGGAATAAATAAAGTTAAATGGAACTACCAACTACCTCAGGGGTTTCTAGGAAAACATTTAATTATAGTGTATATGTTTAAGATTTTGCTACCTGAATTGTAAGTGTTGATATGACTGATGATTATGGAGAAAAAGGGTGTTGTCCTTACGCAACAGTATGGGAAGAATGAGTCATTAGCATACCGATCATAAGATGAAACACATAACTGACATGCAGCTTTCACATGCAGGGTACAGACAACACATGCTTGAAACGATTCACTGATCATCTGCATTGGCATACTGCCCACTTTATTGTGAGTTATTTTTTTAATCACATTGATCCACTCTCATGAAGAAATGTCTGAAATGTGAAAAAAATCCCAAAGCAGCTGTACCGGAAAACCATTTGCTGATATTTTTAACTGATGCTTCTGACTCAAAGATTATGATTCGGCCCTCTTAGATCTTCCTCTAGTTTGCACCCATTCAAACATAAACAATAAAGCTGCCAAGACTTTAGGTGTTGCCGTTTCATTTACACTGTGCTATTCTCATCCACCCATTGTCCACAGCCATGTTAGTTTTGGTGAATGAGGCATATATTTACAAAAAGGCTTGACGTGTTCTCAAAAACACCTGAGGTCAAAATTTTGCATTTATATCATGTTATCGAAAGATGAAAATAGCAAATGCTATTTTATTGGCCCCAAAACATCTAAACATGAAAATATCGAACATTCAGAACAGCTCCGAAACACATTCACACAACACAAGCACATCAAACAAACAGCAGCCACACACATACACTTAAATTCCTACATCTAATGTTACACTAAACTAAACATACACTACTATCTACCCACTTACCTTAACCCAAACCCTAACCCTAAGGTCCATCACTATCGCACACTCACCTAATCCGCACCCTAATCCTAACTCACTTAAACCGCCCCTAACCCTGAAGTCTGTCACTATTGCACACACGCCTAACCCGCGCCCTAACTCACTTAACCCACCCCTAACCCTAACGTACGATCGCACACTTACCTGAACCCAACCCATAACTTTCCACCACAGCGCTAAGAATAGCGAAGCCACAGAAACGGCCAACCAAATTCTTTCCCGAGGAAAGAATTCGCTGTTCTGCAGCTTTGCTATTCTTAGCATTCGCTGAATAGTGTTCGATATCAGAACATTCAAAGTTTTAATACTTCGATGTTCTGATATAGACCCAAAATTTCAGTGCAAACACACACACACACACACACACACACACACACACACACACACACACACACACACACACACACACAGATGCACACACGCACATGCGCGCACACACACACACACACACACACACACACACACACACACACACACACACACACACACACACACACACACACACACACACTGTATTTCCTAGAGTTGTGTGGGATCCTGTGCATTTGTGTTATAAACTTTTTGGCTGAGTTTAGCTCCCCAGTTGTCAGCCTATTTTACCTTCAGGCAGGCAGCTACTATCAATGAATGAACCACTCTCAGATGCCTTCACTTACTGAAAAAAAAACATACTTCTTAATGTCTTCTTGTTGTAGCAAGCCAAAAATCAGTATGCAGGTGAAATCTTTGACTCAATTAATTCAAATGACTTTATTGCTAAAGATAATTTAAAACATTTTGTGTCAGTTTCACTAAGGCACACAGTTACTTACTGATGGCACAATGGAAGTCAGCATTGAAGGCCTTTTATTACTTTATTTAACAATTTTCTACCATTTTTATAATTATTTTGTGAACAAAGTTAAATAGCCACCAGAGAACATTATTAATAATCAAACTACCAGCTAGTCAGAGGTAGAAGATGTTCAGCATTGACCTGCATCCATGCAGGGTCAGAAGAGCTTCCACTATATGTTGACGAAGATTATTTCACAGAGAACTGGAATCACTGAGCTACATTCCCTGAAAAAAAAATGCACTTTTTAAGTGTTTTTGCAGGGTTGCAGGCCCCCCTACACTCCTCGACATGCGGGAAATATATATATATATATATATATATATATATATATATATATATATATATATATATAAATACACACACACACACACACACACACACACACACACACACACACACACACACACACACACACACACACACACACACAGTTCATGGTTGCACCAACTCGAAGAAGGGGGAAATTTCCCCAAAGAGGACATCATTGACAGCACAACTCGCCAGCAATGATTTCCTATGGAGGAGTTCCGATCCTTGGCAGTTTGGATTTCAAGTAAATGAGTCTCAAGAATTCAGTCTTTGTTCAACTATAGGTAAATGGTCACAATATAATCTTCTGAACATACCATATTGCTTCTGTTACAATAACTATATATATTTTTATTTAACTAGTATCCAGTGTATTGAAAGCCTGCAAATATAATGTTCTGTCAAGCATCTTAAGAATGGCTGCCAAATCGTCTGAAATATACATAAGCAGTTTATAATATTTTACCATCTTTCATAAGTTTTGGTTGAATTTCTTGGGAAATGCACATACAAATGGAAAGGGCTGATGTTTCTAGATCTTATACAGCTGGGTCTCAGAATAAAGTACTGAAAAACTATACAAAGAAGATTTGCCCAAAAAAAAAAAAAAAAAAGCTTAATACTATTTATTCTTCCTTGCTATTTATGTTTAGCATTGTGTTTGTCTTTGCTATTGTCCTTTTATACTGCATGAACCAGCCTAAGCAAATAATAATACCTGCCAGGATGAGTGTAAGACAAGAGTGGACTCTGCATAAGTGTTCTGAAACCTTACACAACAGAAGAGGGTAGCCTCTGGAAGGTTTAGTATTGTCCAATACTACCCCCTCTAAAGGGTATTAATATGCTTTGGGCGATCTACAAAAGTGTTAAGTAAACACTGACTTTTAAAATAATAATTTATATGGAAATTTAAAGTAACATATTGCTTCCACCAGCACAGATGCATACAGCTGATTTGCTTGGTAATGTATGCAGCTGCTGTGTTCATACAGTTCAATATATATGTTGATGTTAAAGAAAATATAGAAAATATTTTTATATATAGAAAATAAAGAAAAGTGGCTAACACACAGCTTCGCATTTTGAGCTTTTGTATTAGCAAGCAGGCCGAGCCCTCTTTCAGTGTTCCCTACTTCTAATATTCATATGCATTATAATTTTGTTTTAGTTTTCTTTTGTTTCAGTTAAGTAAGTAAAGTAGCTTTACATCATTGCTGTTGGTTATACAATTTCATCTTTTCTATTTAGTTGCTCATAACAAATATAGTTGCCACCTCTAGTTTTGATTGTGCAGTGTTGCTAATTTGCTTTGATGGCATGACAGTTTAGCAGCTTGGCAGTCTCACAGAGAACCTGAAGTTCAACTTAGACATAAGTTTCTACTTTTATTTTTTTTTTCCTATTTATTCCTCATTAAGCTGCTGTTTTACTTCAAAACTGTAATATGTGTGTTTGTGGAAAAAAACAGCAGTAGGTCTGGAAACTGCTGTATAGTAGACCTTTTTTAAATGAGGTAAAGGAATGTTTAATTTGCATGTATTATGATGGTTATTAGCCCTTTCCTACTTCACCTCTTCACTCACCTCTGCTATTTTCATCAAATCTTGCTACGGCCTATTCCCCTTTTTAATAACGAATTATAAGCTTTGTAAATAATGCATGTTTTATGCATTTTTTGTGCTGATCTATACATGCAATATTTTTGTCTTGTCAGATATTTGAATGATATCCACCTTGTCTCAGCCCTCTGTAGTTTCAGATTATATCTGAGTCAGTCATATATGTTTCAAATAACATCAAATACCTTTATGTTGAATCTGTCTACAAATCTGTATGTTTTTAATCATTGTATCACTGCATAAAATCTTTGTTTTTTTTCACTGCATAAAATCTTTCTGTTTTTTTTTTTTAAATTAATGTATCACTAGTTTTCTATATCTTTTTTTACTTTTCATGTTTTGTTGTGGCCTGAGACTGATAACTATCCAATTGGATAAGTGCTCTATCCCAATTAATAACTAAAAAATAAATACAGTATATAAAACGTGCCACGTACTTTCTTCTACATAACATCTCAAATATGTGACCTAAATGAACTGGATGAACTGGCATTTCTCCAAACTGTCCATGGGAGAATGTAGTGTGTGTGTGTGTGTGTGTGTGTGTGTGTGCGTGTGTGCTTGTGTGTGTGTGTGTGTGTGTGTGTGTGTGTGTGTGTGTGTGTGTGTGAGTGTCACCTATGATATGTTGACGTTTCTTTCAGGATTACTTCCTCTTCCTTGTATCCATTGAATTCCAGGATGTGATAGGCTTTGACTCCCCTACAGCACTGAATAGGATTAAATAAGCAACTGGAGAACAAATTAATTAAAGATTAAATGAATGCATAGTTTCTATGCAAAAACAGTTTCTCATTGATTCAAAAAGATAAACTAAGTGACTAAATGTGTTCACAATATTGTTATTTTACATTAAACATGCTGTACAACTGCGAGATGTTTTTATTTATAACAGCCACCTTAGGGATCTCTTTTAGTATATATATTCTCCCTTTAGCAGAAAGAAGAAAAACATCAGTTAAGAGTAGGAAGGTTGCATTTGTATAGGTTTATTGGCAGTTACTAGGCATGCAGACTAGGAGACCACTGAGAGACCTAGCCCAGTTATGTTTATTTATTTATTTATTTATTTACAGGAAATTGACATAATTTGCAAAAGTGACAGGACTTATTACAAGTGAATCTGAAAACTAAATATTATTTTTATTTGATCCCTGCATAAAGAAGAAAATATTGTTTTAAAGTAGTCACGTCCTGCAAAGGAAAGAATAAAACATTAAAGATATGAAGATTCTTAAGTCTGAACTAGCAAATAACTGAGAAATGTTAAGCTTTTTAAAACTGTAAGTCAGCACATGGATGTTATGCAGTAATCAAACTTGTTTTTATTAGGATCTCACATTTTGTTAATAGACTTGGAGAAAACAATGACTAAACAGTTACAATTCTTTCTTTTTCAAAGCCCATTTTCTTAAGTTTAAAATGACTGTCAAATGCTTTCCTCCTTTGTCTTTCTTCAAGTTACATCTCCAAGCATGTTTTATCCCCTAGGAACCCCTCACAAAATTGTATATTTGCACTTTTCTGCATTAGATAACAGCTGCCACCTATTGGTCCATTGTGTGAACGGAATCCATCTCTTCATCATTTTATCAGCTGCGTCATTATAGTGTAGTCTGGTTGTCCAGTCACAATATGATAATTGACAATGTTAAACAGGGCTAATCCCTGACCTGAACCTGTGCTACTCCACTGCTTATTGGACTTTACCCATACAGTTTCTCAGCTTATTGGGACCTTTTATGAATTTGGCACATACACTCTTTTTACTTTTGGGATTAGGTGCCATATGGGAAAAACACTGGTCTGCTGTCTATATACATTTGTCACATTCCAACTTGTGATGTCTTCCACTTCTTGTCTGTCAGACAGTTTTCTCCCCACATCACAATTTAGACCCCATCAATTTTAATTTTATCATTACTTTTTGGTGAAGTATGGTGTCAACACACCACAGCTACGCATAGCCCTTAACCATTTCAGTAGTGATACACTGAACTAGAACAAGTTGGCCTGGAATCAGCATTATTGCAGGAACCCATGCTTTTCGCATTATCTGTAGTTAGCTGTAAGCGGGGGCCTTATACTGACTTACAGAACCCTTAATGATGGAGAACTTAGTAACACTTTAGGCTTGGAAATTCTGTGCCACACCAGGGAGACTAGAAATAGTGGTCTTTTTTTCAAGAATAAAGATACAAAACATATATACATTTGTCACATTCCAACTTGTGATATGAGGTGCTATAACATAGTAACTTTCAGGTCCATAATATCAGGAAACTGTTTATACAAGTCATTCAACAGATTGCTTGTATCTTTAAAAAGGGAGGAAAGGTCTCAATCTGAGTCATTAAGAACATGATAATCTAATTATTTCTGTCTGTGAGTTTAAGCTTGATATTTATTAAGAAGGATGACATTCCATTTTTTAGTCACTTACAAGAGAACAATAGAGACATTTCTATTTTAATTCAGAATTCTTGCCTTTAAATTGTAAGCGGATGTTTCTACCTTTTTAAAAAAGACCACATTTACGCTTTCTTACTGAACTGCTATAACTTCTATAGATTGATGATCACAGGTGAGAATATTCCCAGTACAATGGCAATAGCTAGAATCAGTAAAAATAAATAAATAAATAAATAAATAAATTATATATATATATATATATATATATATATATGTGTGTGTGAGAGAGAGAATTGAGATTACAAATAAATAGCAGTCTGGTATTTCAGAAAACTGTGAACAATTTAGCAATAATCTACAATTGGCTGTGTGTAAAGCAGTATTTACCCACAGTAAACAAAGCCAACCATGGATAACTCCTGCATTACCAACACAGGAGTGAATTATTGCTATTATATGATGATATTTATTTAACAAAAAAGTCTTACCTTTTGCAAATAATGTCATTGTAGAAATGTTCTTCCACCTGTTTCTGGTAGTTTGGGACATCCATGATATATATGCCCCATGTTCCGTGGCTGCACAGTACATTGTTATTTCTGTCATTTTTTTTATTAGGTTCCTCATAAAAGTTGTGGCCTGTGGCATATTGAGGAATTACGTTATTAAACTATAAGAAAGATGTCCATTTTGCAGGAGGTTGAGACAACCACTAAAGAGCTCAAACAACAAAGTAGAAGAAAAAAGAGAAGAATAGAGAGAGAGAAGAATACAGACTTATTCTATATATTCTTGGAAAAAAGTTTTAAAAAACTTTTTAAAAATTGAAAGTAGGCGTATCAATCAAAAAGGCTTCTTTCAGACCCATATAAACTTTCATCCAAGAATATGGTGAGTGGTAATCTGTCTTTTCTTCCTGGATATTTTGCAGGAGGTAAGAGACCAAGAAATATACTGTGGAGCTGATTTTAGGAGCACTGCTGGCATGGAAATCTTTTCTTTCTGTTAAATATACAGTATTATTTTGTTCTGTGAGATCATTAAATTTTAAAATCTCCACTTTGTGGTATGGAAAAAGTGAGTTGTTGAAGCATTAAGCTTTTCCTTGGTTTGTGGAGTGTGGAAGATAATTCGAGGCCCGGGTAGCTGTAACTTCTTTTTGTACAGCTAACCAGACTTCTTCCTGTTGTCAGTGCTGGATTTACAACAGGCATGCTACTCGTTTTATCCAATCAGAGTGCATGTTTTTGCATAAGAATCCTCTTTTATTGTATAATAATGGATATATTATAATACCTTATACGTGAGTCTGTGTGTTCTGGTGTATGCTAATATGGCTGAAGTACAGTGTCACTTGAGAGAAGATGGCTGAAGCCAAATAGCCAAATCCAGTTTATGTGGTGTGTGACCCCTCCCAAAACCCCCATGCATCAAGTTTGTTTGCTTTGTCTAGTGGGAGAGGGACAAAGTCCTTTAAAGATTTCACTGGCCATCATGTTTCAGCTGGTATGACATTTCAGCCATGTAGCATATGACTGAACAACCCACTCTCATTATACCTGCTTATTGTGAAGGAAAACTCAAAACAGCATGTCAGACCCTGTCTAATGATGTTAGAAACACTTTTAATTCATTTGCAAATAGTGAAGTTTGTACAGGCAGATATTCACGAAACTGATGATAGTACACAGTTGCTGCAGTAATGTTTAACCAGATACTTAACTTTATATTGTAACTTAAAAAGAGTTTTAGATTTAGTAAAAGTGACAGGAGCAGTAGATATTGTATTTTATTTTCTGTTTATTTGCTCAGTTTCAAAACCCTAGAGTCAACTGTTAGTTTAAGTTCAACATTCCAAATGAACCCTTCCTTTGAAATCTAGGGAAACAGAATCATCCAGTCATTCCATAACTACCCATAGAACTGCACCCATCAGAAAAATAAATTAGAAGCCATTATTCATATTCATGGGACTTTATAACAGTAGTGACAACAGCAGGTTGCCACCATGAGCTGTTAGAAACACAGTCAGAACTCTGGACCAATCATTTTCTTTCTTAAAAAGTCTGGTCCTTAATGCAGCTAAAGGGAACCTACGATTTGGGATTTGATGTTGTCCATTTCATTATGCATCACCACTGGGTCCACAGATCAGACCCTGGATCCGACTCGGCCATTTTTTCCAGACATACGATCCAAGCCTCAAACTGCTCCCTCTACCATAATGCCCCACTCCTAATCCAACCCCTCAGATCTCATTTGCTGCCTTCCAGCACACCATGGCTGACAAACCTGTGGGTTCAGATAAACCTACTGGTTTTAAAAGGTGCACTTCCTGTGGGCATAAGATTCTCCTGCCAGATACCCACAATAGGTGAGTTTATTGTCTTTTGTCAGGGCACTTGGAGGTCCAGTGCGATATCTGCTCAGCCTTCAATCCCCAAACCCTCACAGATTGGCATAACAAATTGATCTTAAGAGGTGTTGGAGTGTGGACTGTGCCTTTCTTTGATTCTGACAGTGTCCCAGACTACCATGGCTCTAATGCCTTCAGAGTGGAGCAGGTCCCAGACCCAAGACAAGGGTTGGTGTTGGCTCTGCCCTTTTCGGAGCTGTCCCTCTCCCTGGGAGCCTTGGCCCTTGACAGTTCGGGCCCGGTGCCTTCTGGAGGCATTGGATCTGGGGTGACCTTGTCCTTCTCTCCCTTGGCAGCTCTGTCTCCTAGGGTGGGAGGTCAGGCATTCCTGGCTTTGTCTATCTTGCAGGTTGCAGAGAGGACTTTCTCTGCACTGCAAGATGTGGCCCCTCTTCCCTGAGGTCCTATTCAGTCCCTTCCTGATCAGAGCTTTGCTCCCATCCACCCTGTCCATAGTCAGTCCCCCCCAGGAGACCCTCCAGACCAGCCCTCAATAAGAGGTCCACCTGTCTTCCAAGTCCTCTCCCAAGTATCCTGTGGAGGAGGCTCCTCAGAAGTGACAGTACAAGAGAAGCACCTAGACTCCCCTTTGGAGTAATTGAAAGAGGACTCTGATATCAATGAGGGGGAAGGGTCTCCCCAAACTCCACCCAACAATATCTCCTTCAGGGAAATCTTGGAAATACTCAAGCAAAAGGGTGGCTGGTCATCCCAACCCCCTTCTTCTGAGGAGTCAGTGTTCTTGGAGTCCTTCGGGATGGGGCCATCTATGTCCCGGGTGAACCCACTGGTGGATAAGCTCATTGACCTTATCACCCACTGGGCTTGGAAGGAGCCAGACATTGTGGAGCCCATCCCCAAACATGCAGACAAATACCTTAGTCCTCTCAGTGACCACCCGTTATGTCCTGGGTGAACCCACTGGTGGATGAGCTCATTGAACTTATCACCCACTGGGACTGGAAGGAGCCAGACATTGTAGAGCCTATCCCCAAACACGTGGACAAATACCTTAGTCCTTCCAGTGACCACCCGTTTTGGAGTAAAGGTGTCCCAGTTGATGCTATTGTGGTATCAGCAGCCACTAAAAGGAGCTAGCTGAGCCGAGCTCCTCTGTTCACCCCTCAAACAAAGAGTCCCAGGCTTTTGACAGGCATAGAAAGCATGTGTATGCCTCAGCCACCTTTACACTGAGAGCATTAAATTACTTGACCACTTTATGTATCTCTAGAGAGAGACCAGATTAAAGAAATCACCACCTCCCTGATGCAGTCTTTGTTGGAGGAGGACCTCAAGAAGGTATCTCCCCAGCTGACCACTACACTCTCCATTGCTAATTCCTCAATGAGGTTAATTTCCCATGCTGTGGAAGGAACCTCTCAGGCAGCTGTTTCAGGCATAGCCCTCAGGAGACATGCCTGGATGCGGCTGTGCAGGCTTGCTGACCCCTTTAAGGCATCATTCATTAATGCCCCCTTTGACGGTTCCTCTTTGTTTGGGCCAGCAGTTAAAGAAACTCTTAGATGCAGCGAACAATAAGGTAAGATCTTATCTGCCATAGGGATCAAGTTTTCCTCCCCCCAACGGACCTTTTCTAGGAACCAATGAAGAGGGAAGAAGATGTGGTTCCATAAATCTCAAAGGTCTTTTTCCAGATTCGCAGGATGAATCCTCTTTTATAGGCAGAGGGAGAAGATTTAATGGTCGATGCCACCACAGAGTGAGAGGGGGTCCACAAAACCAGGGCATCAGAGAACCCTTCTCCAACAGGCCCTATCAGTGCTCCTGAGGCACTGCCTGACTGTCTTACTCTGGAGGCAGTTGGGGGTACACTATCGTTACATCCAGATGCCGGGACAAACATAACAAATGACACCTGGGTGTTAAATATAATTTTCAGAGGTTACTATATTCCCTCTTCTATTCCTCCTCCCAGTTATGGGAGATATCTCCCTGATGTGCCACTCAGTCAGAGGGAGAAAGCCTTTCTAGAGGTTCAAAAACTTCTAGAAAAAAAGAGTCATCCAGGAGGTCCCGACCAAACAACAAGGATGTGGAACTTACTCATGCTTCTTTTTGGTGCCAAAGGAAACAGGGAACCTTCGACTTGATCTTGGACTTGAGCAGTCTGAATTTGTTTGTAAAGAAGTCCAAGTTCTGCATGGTTATGGTACAGTCCATTCTGCTACTTCTGCACAAGGACAATTGGATGTGCTCTATAGATCTCCATGGTGCATACTATCATATCAAAGTAAGCAGATGCTGCAGGAGGCATCTGCACTTCCAGCTGGGAACCAATCATTACCAATTCAGAGCACTGCCCTTTCATCTCACCACTGCCCCCGGGTGTTAAGCAAATGGATGGCAGTGGTTGCAGCCCACCTCTGTCTGCAAGGATTCCAGGTGTTTCCATACTTAGATGACTGGCTCCTAACGGCACCTACAAGGCATCAACTACTTCAAGACATTCAGGTCATGCTACAACTTGGCTTGGGAATTACAGAGATCTGGTGAAATCAAAGATGTTTCCCGTATAGGATATAGAGTTTACAGAAATGCAATTGAACACTTCCACAGAGAATAAGATCTGTCAGACAGCAGGTTCAACTGTTACTAGACATCCTGACACCACCGGCCCAGCTGGTTCTTATGGCCCTAGGGTCCATATTAGCTGCCATTCTTCTAGTTCCACTAGCCAGTTTCTTCATGCAAGTTCTCCAGTGGACCCTAGTGGTCAAATGGCCTATTCTGCTCTATCGTTGCCAACAACTGTAAGGCTAAGTCCAATTTGCAGGTGTCATCTGCAATGGTGAATTCTTACAGATGATCTGCATCTCAGCAAGCTTTCTGCATCTCAGCAAACGTTTCACCTTTCCTCCACCTATAGCCACAGTGACCACAGATGCTTCCCTTTTGGGGTTGAGGGGTATTTCCCGGGAAAGATGGTCCAAGGCACTTGGTCCATGACAGAAACCAAGTTGCACATAAGTGTAGTAGAGTTGAGTGCAGTTCTTCTGATGTTGCAACCCTTTCAGGACTGCCTTCCTCTGGGAACAATTGCAATTCTTACAGACAATATGTCGGTGGTTAGGTACATCAACAAGCAGGGGGGGATCAGATCATACCTGTTATGCAGGGAGGCCATGAGGGTTTGGGAATGGGTGATAACTTCAAACCACTTTCTCACTGCAGCACACATTCTGGGGGAGTCCACAGTTCTGGTGGACAGATTGAGCAGATCAATCTTAAGTCTACACAAGCGGTCCCTGAACCAGTCAGTAGCAAATCATATATTCAGCCGATGGGGCCAACCTTGCTGCAACCTCTTTGTCTGTCCTCTGAAAAACAAGTTCAGCAAGTACTTTCCTCTGATCCCCCACTTGGGGAAGTCACCCAAGGATGCTCTAGCCCACATTGGCCCCCAGGTCACCTGTAAGTTTATTCTCGGATTCCCCTGATGCCCAAAGTCTTACAGAAATCAAGCAGGTTCAAGACAAATCTAATCCTCATTGCCCCTTACTGGCCTCGTCAGGTATGGTTCCCCTTCCTGCGGTCTCACATCAAATATCCTCCATGGATACTGGATTCCAAACAGGATCTGATTTCCCACCTGTCTGAACATCAGATTCCCAGTCTCCAATCCCTGAAACTAATTGCTTCGTTTCTGCACTTCCAGTGATTCTATGAAAGTCCAGATGGCCTCTCCGATTCGAGAAATTATTCTTGCCTTTCAGAAGTCTTCCACCAAGAAAGTATATCATAGTTAATGGAAGAGATTTGGGCATCACAGATGAATATTGATCCCTTTTCTGCTTCTAGCTAGTTTTTTCCACTATAAAGTTACAACTAGCAGCTATCACAAATTTTCACATAGGGAAGGGCAACAATCTTTCATCTTCCATCTCCACTTCTAGACTATCCAGGGCTTTTATGAAGGGAGTCTTTCATGTCAGGCCTGCAATAAAAGACCCATCCCTCCTTGGGATCTCAGTGTGGTACTTCAGGGCCTTACTCAGAGACCCTTTGAACCTGCTAGCTCATGTGACTTGAAATTCTTATCTTGGAAGACTGCCTTTCTAGTGGTCATTACTTCAGCAAGAAGAGTGTCAGAATTACAAGCTTTGTCTTCCCAGCCACCATATATTACCTTCTTCAAAGATAGAGTCTCCCTCAGAATGAATCCATCCTTCATACTGAAGGTCACCACAGAGACAAATATTAACTAACCTATTCATTTGCCTGTATTCTTCCCTAATTATTACAATAAGGGCAAATATATGCTGCAGTCACTGGATGTACATAGACAATTGCACTTCTATTTACTCGGAACTAAGCCACACAAATAAATCTGATCAGTTGTTTGTCTCCTTTTCACTGAATAGATTAGGTCAAGCTGTATCCAAGATTACTTTATCCAAGTGTATTACTGACTGTATTTCCATGGTTTAGTCCTAGCATGGCATACAAGCTCCCCATCCTGTTAGAGCTCACTCTACCAGCTCTTTGTCTACCTCGTCTGCATTCTCCACAAGAACTCCTATTGAGGAAATTTGTGCAACAGCAACCTGGTCCAAATCTCATACTTTTGTATCTCACTATAAGCTGGACATTATTTCTAGAAACAGGGCATCCTTTGGCTCTGCGGTGCTCAGGCATATCCTTCCTTGAGGGCCACCCAGGGTTTATGTAGCTGGGGACTCAGACCCAGCAGTGATGCAGAATGAAGTGGACAACATCAGATTAGAAGTTATGTAATTACAATAACTTGGCATCTGTGTTGTTCAATTTCATTATGCATCACATCCCACCCTCCTTCCCCCACCCTTATTCAGCTGAGAGTGATATAGAGGACATGGGAACCCATAGATTTCTAGTTTGTGCTCCAGTGTGGTCACTTTCTTTTACCTTCCCAGTATTATAAATCTAAAATTTTTTTGAGGGCAGCAAACTCAATCTGATGGTTTGGAGTAGGAGTGGGGCATTATGGGAGAGGGAGGAGTTTGAGGCTCAGATCATATGTCTGGAAGAAATGGCCGAGTCGGATCTTAGGTTGGATCTGTGGACCCAGTGGTGATGCATAATGAAATTGGACAAGACAGATGCCAAGTTAACTTCTATTATGCTGTATCAAAACATTTGATTATAGGTGGCAGATTAATACGAAGATGGGTGATCCTCATAGTTTTTTTGATCTTTGCATGTGACATTTCTTATTTCTCCTCTTCTGCTTTTTTAAAAAACAAACACTTTTTTTCTATATTTTAGATTTGTTGGGATGAATGCTGGTACAGCCAACTTAACTCTACAGTGTAAATTAATAAAATCTTTATGGACTCAAAGTTAGCCTTAAGCATTTACATAATTGTGCTACTTGACTACATACATTCCATTTAACGTATATATGACATTTAAACATTGTTTTTCCTTAAATGCAAATGTTGTGTAACAGTACATCACGAGCATGTTTTAATCAGTAAAGTTCAATCTTTAAGAGGTGCAAGATGTTTCATATTTTTTTGTAGCTGTACATTTCCGTGTCTTAAGAGCTGGCAGCTATGCTTCAGACGTCATATTTCCCAGATCTAATCGTCTAAAATTGAGATTCAGTTTTTTTTAAAAAAGCACATCTGCTCACTTTCCATTTTTGTCTATAATGATCATTATGACCTTTAATCTGAGGAGTGTATTTGGCTTTGCTGAAAATCAGCATGCATTTTAGTGAATCTCAATTGTTTAAGCCATATGCTGTGTGTTACACAGAACGTTCCATGGTGTCTCTGTAGTCTTTCCCCTAGATTTCTTGTGTGTGCTACTAGGGCAGTAGCAAACTCGGCTCAGCTGAGGCTATTTTGGTTTCCAACAATGATTATCTTGAATACTGTGCACGGTTCTGGAGGCCATACAAGCAGAGGGGAAATAACTGCTGGAAGGAATCCAGAGCAGTCAGAAAGGTGTGCTGGATGGCAGGGGCATGATATGACCACTGGATGCAGGAGATGCAGCTTTTTTCACTACAGACCAGAAGATATTTGGAGGGGGAAGCTGCACATAGTATGGGTGCACATGATCATAAAGAGGATCTTCCTGAATAGAATAGTAAAGGGATGTTGCACAGGCAGCACATCACAGGGGACCAATTAATCCTTGGATCTATGAAATTATTTTTTCCCCCAGAAAGGGTTATGGACTCATGGAATGGATGGTGAACAGGGAAATTACACAGCATTCAAGAGGGCAGGGGCCAGGTGGATAAAGTGTGAAGGGGAAAGATAAGGGTGGATGGGAGGTAGTATATTAAATTCACTTATAGGACAGACTAGAGAGGTTTCCTTCTGTCAGTGAACAAATGTAATTATTCAAGCTGGTTTAGAGAGCATAGAAGAGGGCCATCAAAATATAACAGAATATGAGGATGAAGAAAAAAGACAATGGCTTTAGAAACCACTTTGTGCAAAGAAAAGAAAGCATTTTATGAAAAGTGATTTGATTGAAAGCAAAGTGATCAAGTCATTTTTGAACTTGCATGCTTTTCTGATAAAGGCGAGGTCAACTTCTGTTGATGTATTGGTATTGTCAATTACATATTACATTTTTTATACTTAACTCTGACATTCCTGCACCTCAGGGTAAAGACAAACCCTGAATGAAGTAATCTCTTCCAATGAATGTGTTTTTCAGGCAGTTGATGTTTGAGCATATGGTCATTATGCTGTTGGAGAGACAGTATGGCCATTTGCACTTTGGATTATATCATCAAGAGTCACCGTCTTTTTTGGGAGGAGCAGAGGAGTGCAGAAATAAAGCATGGGGATTAAGGTATCAGAGATGGGGGGATTGAAGGATGAAGATTCAAGGAAGACCTAAGAAAATACAACTTTTGTTGAGAGAATACTGGAATCTTGCTATGATTTACTGGAAACTGTCGTGGGGTATAACTAAAACAATGGGATTAGCACAGCCTGGGATAAGTGATAGACACAGCGGAAGAAAAAGGAAATCAGAGTAATTTTACTAGCTTGGATTATTAATTTATTTTCTTCATTCTACATGTCCATGCATTATTATCTTGTATTTTAATAAATTTTTTCACAATTCTCTTGTCCCTGCAGGAATAATAAACATTTTCATCCATTGCTTTACTGTATTGAAATATAGCCCAAGATAGCAGTTCAATATATTTCCTGATGTGGCCATACTATCCTTACTAAGCTTGGGTAGGAATCCATGTTCTTACCTCATATATTTGTAAGTGTCATCAGCATGAATGCAGTTCTTTTGTGGTATCTGGCTAGGGACTCACAAATATTGTGAGGTTCACTGTGGATGTGCCACCTTGCTCTCACCACTGCTGTTCTTTATTGCAGTTGAGGTGGATCTCTGACTTCCAAAAAACCTGCTTATGCTCAGGTGTGCCCCCTAATCTGCATAGTACACAGACGGAATAGCACCCCAGTCACTTTTTCATCCATTTCTGCCTTGGGCTTTCTCCATTTAAGTCACCTGATGTTGAACAGATACAGTCTAGAATTTAAGAAACTTCTCCAGTGGGGATCTGATCACTTTATTGGAATAGCTTATTTGAGATTCCTTTGCTGTTGAAACATTTGTTTTTGTTTTGGCATATAATTATGCCATTACCTTTCCATGGTCCCGTATGTCTTGTTCTTACTGCTAATCACAAATGGTGGTGTGATCATGGCTTTACAAGAGGTGGAGAAAGGGAAGGAGGCTGGAGTGTGCATGGAGGAGGATTTTTTTCATACGTTTAGAACTTCTTACTGCTCTTATGACCAAGGAGACCATCAGGCAGTTCAATCACATCAGCCTCTTCAGCCAGTACTGGTGGGAGACTAATAATAATGTCTCTTATTAAGTAGATTTTCCTCACATATCCAAAGTGAAAAATTGGATCACGCAACCAGTCACCATACTAGTTTTAAAGGTTGCTGGTAAAGTATTCCACTTGATATGTAAGGGCAACCTATTCTGGAAATGAGGTACATGTTGGGCTTTCCTGTTTGTTTGTCCATTATCCAGTATATCACAAAGAGATCTCCAATAAGAAGACACCATTACTGTATACTGAGCTTTCTGCCACATAAAGTTTTCAAAAATGAGGCTCACCATCCCCTCCAGGGTGCATCTAGTGGTCTTGATGTAGAGACTTTTAACTTCTAGTTATTGATTATGACCACTATGAGCAGACAGTGACTAAGATTTCAATTCATTTGCTGATACCTGGAACCATAGGCCACCTAAGCTTGAAATCACTTATTTAGGAATTCTAGTTCAATTTTCTTTTCCAGATTCTGAGATGTAATACTTGCTTGGCATCTCACATTCTTTTCAGTCCTTTTTGGAGCCACACATAGTACTGATACTGCCCTACTAGGTCTTGTATGTGGCCTTCTGGTAGTGAGAGGTCATAGGTGTTTCAAAAACAGCGTCGGGTCTGTATGAAGTAAAATTATTACATAAAAAAGAAATAGTCGCTCCCATAAAATTTTCAAGCGAGAATCTAACAATCAGTTAACTTACTCCTTATTATCTAACCTCCACTGGGAAAAATGTTAACCACTCTTAATTTTATCATTTTTGTTAACCACTCTTAATTTTATCATTTTTGTTAACCGGTATTAATGAAAGTTAGGAAAAGATAAAATGTATAAGCATAGTTACCTACATCGACAACATGCCATCTTACTACAAATACATATACCTTGTTGTGTACCTTCATGTAGTTTTAGTGCAATATTTTCTGAATTACCATGGATTTCTCTCTTATCTTAACTCTAGATCCCTACTCATGCAGCAAAATCAATGCTTTTTACTCTAAACTGTGTAAAGTTACTTTTTAAATTGTTTTAGCCAGATAATCCCACTACACCCCCAAACTGCCTCTTTTCTGAGTTGATCCAGAAGCAGTGTTTGGTTAAATGACTCAGTGTCACACAGTATGCAAATGGTGACAGAAGGATTCAAACTCAGGACTATGTCTTCCAGCTCATTAACAGCATATGACCTTAATCCTCAGATCTATACTACCAGATGTTCCTTCAGCATTAATCATCTTCACTACACAGACTAATCGTCAGTTCCTCATAGCACAACATTCAAGTAACACTCGACTACCTACTGTTATTTGAAATATTAATAGGTGATCTGCAGCACCAAATACCGATTGCATTACAGATATAAAATGCCACTTCAGAACATGTAAAAACAATAAGTTTAATACATAATGACATTCATGCTTCATATCTGGTATATATTCTTTTTTTTTAAACAACAAACATCTTTATTAAATTATCCCTTATGATATAGGCAATCATACATTTATATAAATGAAAACAAACCATACTGATATATTTTCAGTTGCAAACACTATACATCACATATGATCTTCTATACAGTCATTGTCAATCAAACATTACATAGCCCATTTCATTTCTGTCTTCCCTTAAACCTCATTCCTCCTCCAGTAGATTATAATGCATGTATTGTTCCTACAGTTCCAGTGTTTTTCTTTGTAATTTACTCCATTTTTCTAAAGATCCCACTTTCAGTTCTTTTATCTCTGTTAATATATTCACTACTTCAAATATGGCGGGCTTAGACTCTGAATTCTATTTTCTAGTAATTGCATTTTTGGCAGCCACCAGAACTAAACTCAGGAAGACTTACTATATGTAGACAATTCAGATCTTGTATCACAGCTCAGAAAATAATTTCCTTTGCTACACCAATTTGCCCACCCAATATTTCTGACAGAGTACTCTGCAGGGAATTTTTAAAGTCTGCCAGCTCATTACACTCCCAAAAATATGTTCCCAATTACCTCTTTCTTCCCCATCACACCATCACCAGTCTCTTCTTATTTCTTGAGTTTTTCCTTGTTTCATCATCATCCCTATCCACTTTGAATTATAACTTTCTGCTTGTGGTATGTATTGGAGATTTAACTGTGTAGCTCTGAAATATCCCTTCAAATCAGGTCATTCCAAACCACCTTCCTCTATTGGAAAGATCAACTTTTCCCACTTGATGCTTGCTATCTTCCCCTCCCAGATAAAATCGTATTCTTTATTAACTGCTATCCACGACTTATCTGGTTTATAAAAGTATGCCTGACCTGTGTATAAAACTAAAGAGACTAAAAACATTTTCACTGCTTATATATTGCTATCTATATCCATAAACAGAGCTTCCAGTTTCTCAGTTTTTGTTTAATCTTTTGTTTAGCCTCTTCCCACATATCTTTAACTGCCATAACAGAATCCTTTTTAACCCATACTCTTAAGTACTTCATTTTATCATGTCCTCATAAACGTGGGTATTGCTGAACCAGTTGTGTGGGTACATATTTTACAGTTATTGCCTTTGTTTAAGCTTCACTAATTTTGTTTCTGGAAAAGACTTGAAACTGTCACAGAATGTTAAGAAACACTGAAATGCCCATTTCTGTTTATATCAGGTACAAAATAGTATCATCTGCAAATAAAGGCAACTTTTCTTGATTACCATACCAATTATATCCTTGAATTTCTGAGTCCCTTATTTTCTTTGCCAATAATTCTAAATATAATGCAAATAACAAAGGGGAAGGAGGGCACCCCTGCCTAGTTCCTGTGTTCAAACAGAACTTATCAGAGAAGACACCCCTCCACACTTGAACTTTCACCTCTGATCCCTCATATAGTCTCCTAATTAACCATATTACTGTGTCAGGGAATGGATATGCTTCCATTGCCCTTCTCATAAAATCCCAGCTTCCTCCATCAAATGTTTTCTCTGCTTCAAGTCCCACTAACAACAGTGATATTGTTTTCCATTCTACTTCCCTCTGGATCATCATTGCTCTATTAATACTGTCAAATGTTTGCCTCCCCTCCACAAAACCACATTGATCCATATCTATCAATTTTCACAACATCTTTGCCATTCTTTTAGCCATTATAAACATAAACACTTGGGTGTATATTACAACGTCAAACTCGCAGGAGTCCGAACATTGTAATGTCGAACCCAAATGTTTGAAATACGGAAATAGTGAAGCCACGGCACACTGATTTTTTTCCCCAGGGAAAAAAATTGGTGGGCCATTTTCTGGGCTTTGCTATTTTCTCCACTGTGGTGCAATCTCAGAGTTGGTATATTTAAGTAGGGGGGATGTGGGGGGCACAGCCCCCACACTCTGGGGGGGGGGTGTGTGGGGGCAAAGCCCCCCAAATTAGTCCAAGTTTAATGTGTAAGTGTTTTTTTTTTTTGTACCGGAACAGCGATTTTTTTTTCCCTGGGAAAAAAAAATCGCTGTTCTGTGTTTTCATAATTCTTTGGTTTCTAACATCATAGTTCGATATTACACTGTTCAAACTCCTGAGAGTTCGGCAATGTAATATAGACCCTAAACACTTTGTGAACATGGTTTAGAATAAAAATGAGCCTATATGAAGCTGGATCTGATGGGTATTACAACCACCACAGCTGTCTTTGAGGATGTTGGTGCTTCTTCTTTTAAAATGCTGTTAAACGAAACCTTCCAGATCTTTTATCACTTTATTTCCTCCTAGCTTCCAAACTTCTATAGGAATATCATCTATTCCTTGAGACTTTCATGTAGATTGATTATACATCACCATTTTATCTCACCTTCTCCTAATGATTGAGTTTGATCTACCTCTAACCTTGGCATATTTAATTCTTTTGTAAGTATTTCCATTTGTACTTTTTTCTTGATTTCTACATTTTTCTGCTTTACACAGATTTTAATTAAATTTCTGAAATATTTCTAATACCTCTACATGATCTTTAGTTATTTTGCCTGTTATAGGCTCCTTAAGCTTGGCAAAAGCTGTTTCTATTTTCATTTGCCTGAACCATTGTACTAAACGTTTTTGTGCTCTGGAGCGATTATCAAAAAACAATCTTTCCAAATGCATGCATATTATTGAGGTAGTTCCTTATTTCCTCTTTAGCACTCTATAATTGCACCTCTACTTGTTCTGTGAGATTCCTCTTATTCTACAATCCCTTAACCTTTGAAGGTCCCGTAAATAATTATTTTTACTCCTTAACCATATCTCTTTTTCTTTTATTTCTACCCTATTTTAACATCCACTTTCATTTTGTCTCACTTCTTAGCTATATTTTCTGAAAAAAAATATATCTTCTTTAATAACTCCCGAATAACTTCCACTAACTATTCTTTAAATTCTTCTCTGTTTAACAGATAGATGGGGAAGCACCAGTTTCTCATTTTTATTTCATTACCCTGCATTTTTACTTTAGTTATTATTGGCACCTGATTTGAAATAGTTATTGGATGCATATCAAAACTTTCAACTAAATGCACATATTCATAGGTTCATAGGTTGATACTAGGCTATCTGCCCTAGGGCATTTACAAGCCTAGCCAGAGTGTGTTTGGCTTTCGCCACCCTTCTTAGATTAGTTGACTGTGCCTCTGTATAGTAGGTCACAGAAGATATCCCATTTAAGGTTAGTTTACCGTGCCTCTGTCTAGCAGTGACACAGAAGAGATTCCAGGGGTAAATTTACGATCTCCCATCCAAATGTCAAGATTCTTCTTGAAGAGGGTCATTGAGGAGCTCTGTCTGACATGGATTGGGATTTTGTTCCAGAGTGAGGGGAGCCTCTGGGATATGAATCTGTCCCTCCAGCATGTTCGATTTAATTCTGTGCTGAGGTTTAAGTCACTGGAGCGTGTAGATGGATTTGGATTTCTTGAGGTGGAGCATGTCCATTAATTCTGGGTTGGACATGGCTTTATACGTCAGGCACAGATCCCCTCTGAGTAGGCAGTAATCAACTGAGTAGAGCTGGAGTTTCTTTAGCCTAACTGCGTAGGGCATCTGTTTGAGTCCCTTGATCCTCTGGGTGAGGTACTTTTGGGGTCTTTCTTGTTGTAGCAGGTGTCGGGTAAGGTACATCGCAAATGGGGCATTGTATTCAATTATGGGCCTGATGAGTGATGAGTAGAGGGGCACAATGACCTCTCTTGATCTAGATGTGAACCCCTTCGTGATAAGGTGGGCTATATACAATGACTTTCTAACCACTTTGGCAATGTGATTGTCAAAGGAGAGATTGCAATCTACTTGAGTCCCCAAATCCCTAATTACTTCTTCTGTACTTAATGGATTGCCACCTATGTGGTAATTTGTGGGCACTTTGTTTTTCCCAAAGGGGATGACTATGCACTTTTTGGCATTTAGCTTTAGGCCATGGCTCTGGCACCAGTTATCCGTCTCTGTGAGACATTTTGGAGGATGCTTGTGTCAGCCGGTGAGTCGATTATGGCCCCCAGTTTGCAGTCATCTGCAAACTTTGTCAGCCATAGTCCTCCTGTGTTAGCCTGTACCTCAGAGAAATATATACTGAACAAGAGAGGTCCCAGGACTGAGCCTTGTGGGACACCACTTGTAACTGGTTTAGAGTCTGACATGGCACCTGCAATTCTGACCATGTGGGTTCTATCCCTAAACCAGTTTGCAACCCATCTTGTGACATAGGGGATGATATTTAAGCTGGTGAGCTTATTTATGATGCCCGAGTGGGGTATTCTGTCGAAGGCTTTTGCAGGGTCAAGGTAGGCTGTGTGGACTACCTTCCCTTCGTCTATGGCCTTGGTGACTGTTTCAAAAAAATTGACCAGGTTCAAGAGGCAAGATCTGCCGTTAACAAAGCCGAATTGGATAGGATCCAGTGTTTGGAGGTTCCCAATGTCTTTGTTTATGAGTTCCATGATGATACGCTCCATAGCTTTGCAGACCAGGCTAGTTAGGCTTATAGGGCGATAGTTTCCGGGGTCCGTTGTGGCACCACCTTTATGGAGTGGGACCACTGTTGCTGTATGCCATTCTTTGGGTACATATCCTGTTGTAAGGCTGAGACTGAACAGTGATTTTAAGTGAGGGTTCAGTTCTTCTTGGAGCTCATGTAAAACGCAGCCTGGGCCACCGTCTGGTCCTATTGATGCTGTGTTTTTTTGCTTTGGAGAGGGCAGCTCTCACCTGTGCATCTGTGATGTCAGGGAAGCTAGACTCTGTTGGGATAGTCATTTGCTCATTTGGGGGGGGGGGGGGCGGGGAGTTTGCACTGAATCTGTCTGCCAGGATGTTGGCAATGTCTGTGGGTTCAGTGTATTTTTTGTCATTTTGCACTAACTCAGAGCATATCTGGGAGTTTCCACCCAGGTTTCTGACATAACTAAAGAAAGCCTTGTGATTATCTGTAGCGTCTTGTGCAATTTTTCTTTCGAAGCTAGCCTTAGATGATTTTATGAGGGATCGTAGTTTCTTGCTAGTACTGATTAGAGTTGCCTTCCCTTTCAGGGATTTTGCTCTATAATGTAGTAGCTTCCTCCTTCTGTTGTACAGCTTATTTATGGCTGGAGTCCACCAGACAGGTCTCCTACCTTTGGAGGAGTGTGTCTTGGTTTTATTTGGGATAGCACGATCCATGCATTCCTGTAGGTATCCATAGAATGTGTTTGTAAAGGATTCTGCGGTTTGGACCGTATTTTCCACTGGCCCTGGGGCTTTGAAGGATTTCACCTCGGTTTTGAGAAGTGGGAAGTTTGCTTTTGAGAAGTTTTTGACCGTGGTTTCCTTTGCTGGGGGTGGGGATGGGATATGGATGTCCATAGTGATTAATTTATGGTCAGATCTTACCAATGAGGGGTATACCTCTGGTATGGAATATAGAGTCCCCATGTTGGTGATGATCAGGTCCAATATGTTTTCCCCTCTTGTGGGAGTGGTGACCAGTTGTTCCATAACATTTGAGTTTATAAATTCTAGGAACCATTGGGCTAGGGTGTTGGGGCTTGAGTAGTGCTCCCAGTCTATGTTTGGGTAGTTAAAGTCACCCAATATAATGGTATTTGGAGAGACCTTCATATTCTCCAGTGTCTTCAGGAAAGCTGAGTGGGGTTCCTGAGTTTGGGAGGGTGGTCTGCAGCAGGTTACAAACTGGAAGGCAGTTTTGCCCACTGTTAGTTGCACATGGATGGTCTCAGATGCTTCGTGCAGTGCCACTAGCCTGGAGGTATGGGTATCTTTGATGACTATGGATACTCCCCCTCCTCTTGTGGTTCGGTCCAAGTTTTGAGGCCGAAAAGCATGGTATGAGGTATAGCCTGGTAGTGCTGGGGTGCTCTCAGGAGCCTTGAACCAGGTTTCTGTTACTGCACAGATATCGATATTCTCCATACTGAGGAGAGCCTTGAGTGCGTGCATCTTGAGGTTTAGACTTCTGGCATTGAGCAGCATTACCCTTAGTTTCTTTTTCCTTGTGTTGTCTAAGGAGGTGGGTTTGTCTTTTGAGCCTTGCCTAAAAAAGGCACTATGGGGGTGGCAAGAGCCTTGGCCAGTATTCGAAAACCCAGGCATGACAGGTGCAAGCCGTCCCTAGCGAAGCAATGTGGGTTGTCAAGCATGTCATCCCAGGCTGACAGGATCCCCTTTGAGTGACACTAATACTTTAGCCAGTTGTTGAAATTGATCATTTTGTCTTTATACTGTAGTATCATTCTTGGTGAGGGTAAGATGCTACTCAAGGTCAGGGTCATACTGGCTTGGACCACATGATCAGAGAGCTCCTCTATGTCTCTTTTCATGTAATCCAGGGAGGTACATCTCAGGTCATTCACACCAGCATGGACAATGACGGAGTCATATTTGTACTTACGGGTAATGCTTACTTAAGGGTAATGCTGCTCAATGCCAGAAGTCTAAACCTCAAGATGCACGCTCTCGAAGCCCTCCTCAGTATGGAGAGCATCAATGTCTGTGCAGTGACTGAAACCTGGTTCAAGGCTCCTGAGAGCACCCCAGCACTACCAGGTTTTATCTCATATCATGCTTTCTGGCCCCAAAACTTGGACCGAACCACAAAAGGAGGGGGAGTATCCATATTCATCAAAGATACCCACACCTCCAGGTTAGTGGCAATGCAAGAAGCATCGGAGACCATCCAGGTGCAACTAACCATAGGCAAAACTGCCCTACAGTTTGTAGCATGCTAGAGACCACCCTCTCAAACTTAGGAACCCCACTCAGCCTTCCTGAAGACACTGGAGAGTATGAATGTCTCTCCAAATAACATCATATTGGGAGACTTCAACTACCCAAACATAGACTGGGAACATTACTCAAGCCCCAACACCCTAGTCCAAAGGTTCCTAGAATTCATAAACTCAAATGCGATGGAACAACTAGTCACCATTCCCACAAGAGGAGATAATATACTAGACCTGATCATCACAAACATGGGGACAAAATGCTCCACACCCGAAGTATACCCCACATTGGTGTGATCAGACCATAAATTAATCTCACTGGAAATCCACATCCCTCCCCCACCCCCTGCACAAAAGACCACAGTGAAGAACTTCTCAAAAGCCAACTTCACACTTCTTAAGACTGAAGTGGTATCCTTCAAGGCCCCTGGGCCAGTGGAAACCACAACCCACACAGCTGAATCCTTTATAAATGCCTTCTACGGGCACCTTCAAGAATGCTTGGATCATGCAATCCCTAATAAAACCAAGACTCATTCCCCCAAAGGCAGGCGCCCTGTCTGGTGGACCCCAGCCATTAACAAACTTTACAACAGGAGGAGGAAGCTACTACATGACAGAGCAAAATCCCTAAAAGGGAAGGCATCTCTGATCAGTACTAGCAAAAAACTACGATCACTCATAAAATCATCCAAGGCCAACTTTGAGAGAAAAATTGCAAAAGACACAAAAGACAATCAGAAGGCCTTCTTTAGCTATGTTAGAAACCTGGGTGGAAACTCCCAGATATGCACAGAGTTAGTCCAAAATGACGCAAAATACACTGAACCCACAGACATTGCCAACATTCTGGCAGACAGGTTCAGTGCAAATTTCTCCGTCCCAAAAGGAGAAATATCTATCCCAGCAGAGTGTAGCCTCCCTAACATATCAGATGCCCAGGTGGGAGCCGTCCTCTCCAAAGCTAAAAACACAGCATCAATGGGACCGGACGGTGTCCTGGGCTGTGTGCTACATGAACTCCAAGAGGAACTAAACCCGCACATAAGGCTGCTGTTTAATCTCAGCCTTACTACAGGATACGTATTCAAAGAGTGGCGTACAGCAACAGTGGTCCCACTCCACAAAGGTGGTGCTTCTACGGACCCTGGAAATTACCACCCCATAAGCTTGACGAGCCTGGTCTGCAAAGCTATGGAAAGGATCATTATGGAACTCATAAACAAAGACATTGGGGACCTACAGACATTGGATCCTACCCAATTTGGCTTTGTCAAGGGCAGATCCTGCCTTTTGAACTTGGTTGACTTTTTTGAAACAGTCACTAAGGCCATTGATGAGGGTAAGGCAGTTCACACAGCCTACCTTGACCTTGCAAAAGCCTTCGACACAATGCCCCACTCAGGCATCATAGACAAACTCACCAGCTTAAATGTAAACCCATATGTCACAAGATGGGCTGCAAACTGGCTCAAGGACAGAACCCACAAGGTCAGAATTGCTGGAGCCATGTCAGACTCTAAGCCAGTCACAAGCGATGTCCCACAGGGCTCAGTCCTGGGACCCCTCTTGTTCGGCATTTATTTTTCTGAGGTGCAAGCAAACATAGGAGGATTGTGGCTGACAAAGTTCGCAGATGACTGCAAACTGGGCGCCATAATTGATACTCCAGCGGACGCAAGCATCCTTCAGAGAGGCCTCATAGAAATGAATAATTGGTGCCAGAGCCATGGCCTTAAACTGAACGCCAAAAAATGTATAGTAATACCCTTTGGGAAAAACAAGGTACCCACAAATTACCACATAGGTGGTAATCCATTAGGTACGGAAGAGGTAATCAGGGACCTATGGACCCAAGTTGACAGTAACCTCTCATTTGACACTCACATTGCCAAAGTGGTTAGGAAGACCTTCTATATTGCCCACCTTATCATGAAGGGATTCACATCTAGATCAAGAGAGGTCATTGTGCCCCTGTACTCTTGTCTTATCAGGCCCATGATTGAGTACAATGCCCCATTTGGGATGTATCTTACCCGACACCTGCAGCAGTTGGAAAGATCCCAAAAGTTCCTCACCAAGAGGATAAAGGGTCTCAAACATATGTCATATGCTGCCCGGCTGAAGAAACTCCAGCTCTATTCAGTCGCATATCGCCTACTCAGAGGTGATCTATGCCTGACGTACAAGGCCATGTCCAATCCGGAATTAATGGACATGCTCCACCTCAGAAAATCCAAATCCATCAGAGCCACGAGAGCAAGAGATTTGAACCTCAACACAGAAATAAATAGGACGTGCTGGAGGGACAGATTCATAACCCAGAGGCTCCCTACACTCTGGAACAGAATCCCAGTCCATGTTAGGCAGAGCCCCTCACTAACTCTCTTCAAGAGAAATCTTGATGAGTGAATGGGAGATCATAGGTTTACCCCGGGGGTCATCTCTGTGTCACTACTAGACAGAGGCACAGTAAACTAAACCCTAAATGGGCATAGTATTCTCATCCTAAGGGGTGGTGAAAGCCACACACACTCTGGCTAGGCTTATAAATGCCCTAGGGCAGATAGCCTAGTACGAACCTATGAACCTATGTAACTGAACTTTTTTTTAAATTTCAGAAAGTGGGAAAAAAAGCAAGATTTTTTTGTTTTTTTTTGTTTTGTTTAAATATAGCAGAGCTACACAAGTTAGAACAGTGCAATAAATGACCGCACAATTGAGTGCTAGGCCAGAGACAGGTAAAATGCAGTTTTAAGAAAAAAAACAATTTTAAAATAAGTGCAATACAGGAAATGCAGTAAACAGGCTCTAGATGTGTTCTAAATACAGTTCCTAATACAGATATCAAGTTTAGCAAGCTGGAAAATGCCAAAAAGTAGGCGGCAATGCAGAAATCTTAACAAATAATCTGAAGAAAAATACTTAAAATCTCAAAAGTGGCTCCTTTCTTCTCTCAGAGTTTTCTTCTCTTGGTGGGTGCTTCACCAAGAGCCAACAAATCTGAAAAGATGCCAAAACCATGAAGCAATAAGGTTTTAAGAGAGGGGGATCAAGGAGTTTGGAATTGACCTAAAATGGCCAATAAAACTACAGTTTCTAGGCAGTAACCACTCCTACAGGGGCAGGCAGGCTGTTCAGTGTTTACCACTGCCACTGATGAACACAGAGACTTCCCTTTAGCCCAAGAAAGCAATGGCCTCCAAGAAACTTACAAACAATTCAGAACAGCAAATCTGTGACTGAACTTTTTTTTTAATTTCAGAAAGTGGGAAAAAAAGCAAGATTTTTTTTTTTTTTAAAGATAGCAGAGATACACAAGTAGCAACAAGTTAGAACAGTGCAATAAATGACCCCACACTTGAGTGCTAGGCCAGAGACAGGTAAAATGCAAGTTTTAAGAAAAATAATGATTTTAAAATAAGTGCAACACAGGAAATGCAGTAAACAGGCTCTAGATGTGTTCTAAATACAGTTCCTAATACAGATATCATGTTTAGCAAGCTGGAAAATGCCAAAAAGTAGGCGGTAATGCAGAAATCTTAACAAATAATCTGAAGAAAAATACTTAAAATCTCAAAAGTGGCTCCTTTCTTCTCTCAGCATTTTCTCCTCTTGGTGGGTGCTTCACCAACAAGTCTGAAAAGATGCCAAAACCATGAGGCAATCGGGTTTTAAGAGAGGGGGATCAAGGAGTTTGGAATTGACCCAAAATGGCCAATAAAACTACAGTTTCTAGGCAGTAACCACTCCCACAGGGGTAGGCAGGCTGTTCAGTGTTTACCACTGCCACTGATGAACACAGAGACTTCCCTTTAGCCCAAGCAAGCAATGGCCTCCAAGAAACTTACAAACAATTCAGAACAGCAAATCTGTAACTGAACCTTTTTTTTTAAATTTCAGAAAGTGGGAAAAAAGCAAGATTTTTTTTTGTTTGTTTTGTTTAAAGATAGCAGAGATACACAAGTAGCAACAAGTTAGAACAGTGCAATAAATGACCCCACACATGAGTGCTAGGCCACAGACAGGTAAAATGCAAGTTTTAAGAAAAAAACAATTTTAAAATAAGTACAACACAGGAAATGCAGTAAACAGGCTCTAGATGTGTTCTAAATACAGTTCCTAATACAGATATCAAGTTTAGCAAGCTGGAAAATGCCAAAAAGTAGGCGGCAATGCAGAAATCTTAACAAATAATCTGAAGAAAAATACTTAAAATCTCAAAAGTGGCTTCTTTCTTCTCTCAGTGTTTTCTCCTCTTGGTGGGTGCTTCACCAACAGCCAACAAGTCTGAAAAGATGCCAAAACCACGAGGCAATCGGGTTTTAAGAGAGGGGGATCAAGGAGTTTGGAATTGACCCAAAATAGCCAATAAAATTACAGTTTCTAGGCAGTAACCATTCCCACAGGGGCAGGCAGGCTGTTCAGTGTTTACCACTGCCACTGATGAACACAGAGACTTCCCTTTAGCCCAAGCAAGCAATGGCCTTCAAGAAACTTGCAAACAGTTCAGAACAGCAAATCTGTAACTGAACTTTTTTTTAAATTTCAGAAAGTGGGAAAAAAGCAAGATTTTTTTTGTTTTGTTTAAAGATAGCAGAGATACACAAGTAGCAACAAGTTAGAACAGTGCAATATATGACCCCACACTTGAGTGCTAGGCCAGAGACAGGTAAAATGCAAGTTTTAAGAAAAAAAATGAATTTAAAATAAGTGCAACACAGGAAATGCAGTAAACAGGCTCTAGATGTGTTCCAAATACAGTTCCTAATACAGATATCAAGTTTAGCAAGCTGGAAAAATGCCAAAAGGTAGGCGGCAATGCAGAAATCTTAACAAATAATCTGAAGAAAAATACTTAAAATCTCAAAAGTGGCTCCTTTCTTCTCTCAGCGTTTTCTCCTCTTGGTGGGTGCTTCACCAACAGCCAACAAGTCTGAAAAGACACCAAAACCATGAGGCAATCGGGTTTTAAGACAGGGAGATCAAGGAGTTTGGAATTGATCCAAAATGGCCAATAAAACTACAGTTTCTAGGCAGTAACCACTCCCACAGGGGTAGACAGGCTGTTCAGTGTTTACCACTGCCACTGATGAACACAGAGACTTCCCTTTAGCCCAAGCAAGCAATGACCTCCAAGAAACTTACAAACAGTTCAGAACAGCAAATCTGTAACTGAACCTTTTTTTAAATTTCAGAAAGTGGGAAAAATGCAAGATTGTTTTTTTTTTTTTTTTGTTTAAAGATAGCAGAGATACACAAGTAGCAACAAGTTATAACAGATTCTTGTGAAATATATTCTTGTGAAATATAATTTATGTCTAGCCTAGCCCAGTTTTTTAACCTTAGGAAATAATATGTAAATTCTCTCTGAACTCCTACTACTGAATTTATATCTTCCATACCAAATATTTTCATAAATTTCTTTAAAAAAATCTGTCCCCCTTTTTATATTTTTCCTTGTAGGCTCCCCAGATAACATCCATACTGCTGCAAATCAAATTCCAGTCCCCACCTATAAGTAATATTTTCTGCTGAAAGTTGACTATTTCCCCCAGAATTTTCTTAAGCTCCATTGTAGCAGTTTTTAATAGAATATAAAATACATTCCAGCTTAGTCCTCCTCCCTTGCCAGTAACCTCTTACTACTACAGATCTATCATTACTATCATTACTATCTTTTTTCTATTCTGTCACTACTGAAGCTTCACTTTTCCTTTGTCCCAGATATTCTGCCAAATAACCATCCTGAAACCTTTTCTTTATCAAATTCTCATGCTCATTTCTTTCCAAATGTGTCTCCTGTAGCATAATTATTTACACTCTTAATTTCTTTTTTCAAACAATATTTTTTATTTTATTAAGAACAATAAATCAGCATTATATTTACAATCATAACAATAAAGAAACTATATACAAGGTCCATAACATAATGATATTCACAAGTATATTCAGGAAATCAGCTAAAATTTCTGCAATAAAGAAGGCAACTTTTCTCAAGCAATTAGTTTGTGAGTTGAATTCTTTGTTCTCAACTTTATATGAGTAATTTCATTTTCACACAATGATCTGGCTAAATAAATGAATTCATTTTTAAAGGGGAGAGTGGAGTTGTTTTTCCAATGTTTTGTTGTTGCTTTTCTCGTGTACTTGAGTCTTAGGTATAACCTCTGGAACTGGTATATTAAACAAGATAAAAGAATCAGAAATTATACACTTATCATTCCATAATGCATTACAGAAATGTTTAAATTCACACCAAAATAAAGATAATATCTTGCAGGATATAATCATATGATACCAGTCAGCATTTTCTGCATTGCATCTCAAACATTTCATATCATCTTTTTTGCAAATCTTAGCAATTTCTTTGTGCCGTCATGTAACATCTGTTAAGAAATTTCCAGGTATATATTTTCCAGTACGAGGAAATTGTTTTGCCTATTGAGCTTAGAAAGAGTTTTATTGTCAGTAGTAAACTCTCCTTTGTTTATTTTGGTAGAATAGAAGGCATCGATGTAACTGAAGCCTAATCTAATAGTTTTATAAATTATAGATAAAAATGATGTGCCTCCCATTTGTAATGTGCATTAATTCCAAGATTTTGGGTGTATTGTTTCCATGAGCTTCTAATGATAGTATAATTTTATTATGGAAGAATTCCCTACAAGCTTGTATATCAATCCAATTGCTATTCTTTAAGCTATACCTGGTTATTAAATAGTCAGTGTATGGATTTTATTTGTAGACAAGAGCTGATTCCAGTAGAATGTGTTTCCCTCTTTAAGTTCACATATTTTGTTAAGATCAAAAGAAATTAAGCATTCATTAGGGCATTCATTAGTGCAGATATCAATAGATTTTTGACTAAATGATTTGATTGGGTCAAACGTTTGAAGCTCATTAATATATGGTCAATAAAAGAACATGATTTTAATTTCTGTTTGTTATCTTGTATATATGATTTTAATATCCATATAAAATATTTCTAATTTAAGAAGAGGTTCAATTAATATTTTATTATTGACAAGTAAGATTCTTTTGTGTATTAATTTCCAATGTGAAGTGTAGAAGGGGCTTAACCATAGGAAAGTTGTGTTAAAGATGTTAGCATTTCCATAAAAATCAATATTGGGAAAACTAATGCCTCCTTCTTCCCAACTTGCAGCATGTCATTGTAGAGATAATCTGGGTTTTTTTAGGGTGCCAAAGAAATTTTTATAAAATATTATTAATCTTTTTTTATAATTTTCGTAAGTGGGGGAATAATTAAAGATTGGCTAGTGTATAGAATTTTGGGTAATAAAATAATTTTGACATTAGTCTATCTTCAAATGTAAAAACATCTATTCCCATTTTCTATAGATTAGTGATAGAGTGATTTAGGTTATTGTAGTTTATAAAGATTGTGTCTTTAGGATTTGACTTAATAGAGATACCTAGGTATTTGATTTGTATATTGTCCCAGTCAAAGTTCTTGTGGTTTCTCTTTCTGTTGGTAACTTTCTTATTTATTAAAAGTGTTTGGGTTTTATTGTAGTTGAATTTTACACCTGAGAGATTTTCATATAGATCTAGAGTACTGAGATGTCTCAATATCCCCACTAGTTAATAATAGTCATCAGAAAATAGCTGAATCTTTGGGGATAGGTCATTGTTTGGTCATGGCCTTTAATGTATGTGTTGTTTCTAATATAATTAGCTAATGGTTCTACAGCAAAGGCAAAAATTAGGAGGAGGGGTAAGGGATAGCCTTGTTTAGTTCCTTCTGAAAGTTTGAAAGGAGAGGATAAAAAGGAACCTATCTTTACAAATGAAATGGAATCTTCACAAAGTTTTTTAATTAGATTTAGGAAGCCTGATGAAAATTTATATTGATGTAATGTACTAAATAAATAAGTCCAATTAAGAGCGTCAGATGCTTTGTCTATATCAAGGCTCATTATGGTCAGTTTATTTTTTTTTATTTGCTATGTCTATTAAACAGAGAAGTTTTATTATATTATCTTGGACTTTCCTATTTTTTATAAATTCTGTCAGATCATCTTCTATCAGGTTAGGAACAATACAATTAAGTTTATTTGCTATTATGGACATAAACATTTTATCATCTATATTTAAGAGTGAGGTAGGTCTATATGATGAGCAAGAGGTGTGATCCTTATCAGGTTTTAGTATAGGTGATAGAAGCACGTATTTCCATGAGGGAGAAATACTATAATTAGTTTTGATTTTGTGAAATGCATTTAGTAAAATTTTTAATGTGTTGTCTGGTAGGGTTTTGTATATTTTATGGATTAGACCATCTAAGCCTGGTGCTTTATTAGTTTTTAGTTTACTTATTTGGTCTTTTAGCTCTTTAAAAGTAAAAAGTTTGTCAATTTTAGCAACATTCATGGAAAACAGGGTTTTTAGAACATTATCTTTTAAAACATTTTCCAGGGTTTTATTATCATTTATAGTTGGATTAGGAGTATTTATATTTTCATAATGTTTCCTAAAATAGTATATGATGTTATTGATATCTGTTGCTATTATTTTCCTTTTGCTGTCTATATATGACTTATTTTATATGTTTTTTTTCATTAAAGCACTTTGACCTAACTATGATTTTGTGCATAATTTTAGGATTAATAGAGTATGAATGTAATTTGATTTTTTTTCTAAGTGTATAGAGATTTTATGATGTAGGATATCTTTATATTCTTTATTTAGATTATTTATTTTATTTATGGTTATCATGTCATTGGGTAAAAGATTATGTTTTAAACTATCTAATTCATTTTGGATAGCATTTAATTTTTTGTCCCATTCTTTCCTTTTTTGTACCAGTTCTTAAATTTCCCGTATAACACAACTTTTAAGGTATCCCATAATATTGTGTCTGATACCTCCACATTGTTATTTATTTTTAGAAATTGATTTATTTCAGTTAGTATCCAATCGTGAAAGCCTTTTATTTTTATAATATATGCCGCTATTCTTTGCCAATAATTTAAAGCATCAAAATGTAGGGTTATGTTGGTTAGTTCAAAAAGAAGAGAGATAATAGAGAAAAAGAGGTGAATGAAACAGAATATGAGATAAGTAAATAGTTAAATTTCTCCTTTTCTTTTTCCCTTCTTTCATTTCATTTTTTCTTTTCCTTTCTTACTTTTTCCTTTTCTCATTTTCTTCCTTACTCTTTCCTTTCCTCTCTTCTCTCTAGTCTGATCTCAAGGTATTTATCTTTTTCATGTTTTTTATTTTGCATGGCTTTACTACTTAAGTAGGGACTATTGATGTTCTTATATCATTATCTATAACATCTTTGGCCAGGTACTAGATTATACATCTGAACAGTGGTAGGAATATTCAAAACGATAATTACATTACACAATGTTAATGCCTACTACCAAATATACACATTCCTTACAGGGTGGGTGATATTTAGAATAATGTAGCACAAAGATGTATTAAAGAGGCAAACTACATAAACAAACATATCAAACATGATTGGAATAACACATTTCAGAAAAAGGGAGTGCTTATATCAGAAACTATACATATTTGGCCTGGACTCCCATCTTTCTTCAAATGGAGTAATAGTTTTAACATTTTCTTCACACAGTACATATTTGAACCCCTGAGCAATTCTGATAATGTGCCAAAGTCACTGCATTTACAGCTTCTGCCACAGAAAGTGGCATACATCATGAGCACATCACTCATTCATTAGTAATACTGCTCAGTGGTGACAAAACTGTTTGCATCAGTGGAGTTCAGAAATTAAATTGGTCACTCTTTTCTTCACCTGTGAGTATTGTTTGCATTCTTCTAAGCAGTGCTAAAATCACACGGGCAAAAAAAAAAAATATATATATATGTATATATATATATGTATATATATATATATATATATATATATATATATATATATATATATGTATATATATATATATATATATACATATATATACATATATATATATATGTATATATATATATATATGTATATATATATATATATATATATATGTATAGATATATATATATATATGTATATATATATATATATATATGTATGTAGGGTCTATATTGAATCAGCGAACACTTAAAAAAGTGAACACTGATTCATCAACCCTATGTAAGTGAAAACTTACAATCCTAAACACTTGGAGCAGTGATTTTTTTTCCCAGGGAAAAAAATCGCTGTTCCACAAAAAAAAAAAAAAAAAAAATCTTAAAACAGTATATAATGTAGGGGGTTTCACCCCTCCCCACACCCCATACTTAAATATACCAACTCCAAGATCACACCACAGTGGAGGAAATGGCAAACTCCCAAAACTGGCTCAGCAATTTTTTTTTTCCCTGGGAAAAAAATTGCTCTTTCAGGTGTTCAGGTTTGTAAGCTTTCACTTACATAGGGTCGATGAATCAGCATTTACTTTTTTAAGCATTCGCTGATTCATTATAGACCCTATATATAAAACATTTCAGTGGAATGGAATATTTGACATGGGTGTGAATATGGTGGTCATAGCTGAGACTGAACCCCTGATTTTCATCAAGTATATACTGACCAGATTAGTGGGGCAGCAAGGCATGCAAAACAGAGGATTGGAGAACATATTTCAGAAGAGTGGAATGTCCAGCATCAATAAATAAAGGACATATATCTGCATCTGGATGCCTGGAGTATCTCGACTATACATTCATTAAAATAGTGTAATAGCAAGGTATATCATAAGAGTAGCTCCATGTGGTACTGTATAGTAACATTCACAAACGCACTCAGATACACACATGCGAGCAAGTATGCACACACACATACACAGGCATTATATTACTATATACTGCAAAATGTAAACTATAACCCATCTAATCTAGTATACACCCATCTGAAGAATTATCAGGTATACTTCCAACCCAATAGAAATCTGCAGGGGACCAGTACATCCTATTTCATCCTATGTAAATAATAATGGACAAGCCATTTGTAGAACAGTACATTCGATTAATATGAGAAAAATCAAGGTATGGTGGTGGGAATAATCATTCTATAATAAAAGTTTTGATTGTAATGCTCGTGGATGTGCAATGTTAGCCACGATTAACTGATAAGCTATTTTCCATATGAAAAAATGAATAAAAAATGTCACCTAGACTGTAAATGTATCACTTTTCAACCAAAACACTCAGCAAAAGGCACTCTGTGTGTTCAACAACACCAAACATATTTTAGAAATATAGATTTCAATATTGTGCTTTAGCTTGACTGTAAAGGATGAAGTACACAAAACCATTTATAGATTAGCTGAGAAAAGAAGTGTCAATCATTACATGGACAGGTCTTTTCACATAAAGGCTAAACCAAATTATTAATAGTAACTTAATTTTACCATTAAAATGTGCTCCTCCCTAGTCAATAGCCACCAAGCATTGGAGAGTCAGTGCAATGCTTTGTCAGACAAAGTTAGTATTGTACATCAACTGTGTGACAACCAAAGCCCCCAAAACTTATATCAACTAAACAAAACCTTTTGCCTGTTATTAGTGGACAATAAATCAAGACTATTAAAGATATTAGAGTTAACTAAAACATATGAAATACAGTATTTTACCTTTTGTATAGATGTTCCTATGGGATGCAAATTAGTGATTTGTTATAAATAAGAGAGGGTTACATATGCTTTTTGTTTGTTTATTTGTGTCTGGATTTTTTTCTTTTCTTTAACTGACCAGTCAGCTTTAGGTGCTTGTCTCTTTAAAGTAGAGGTGGTATCTATTTGCTCTTTTGTGTTTATTAAGTTTTTCTTCTTAATGAAGGTGTTTGCTTCCTTGAGGGTGTCAAAGGTTTTTTTTCCTTCTGGAAGGTAGAGTATTATCTTGGCCAGATAAACCAATTGTATTTTGATGCCAACTTGTTTTAATGATTTAATTAGAGCGATAAAAGTTTTCCTTTTAGGAAAGTTGAATTACAGCCGAAGAGTAATCACTGTCAAATCTGATTATCTGGTCATTCATTTTCAGAGGAGAAAGTGTCCAGGTTGATTTTAATATGAGATCTTTATCTTGGCTGGAAATACATTTTACGATAATTGATCTTAGGTGTATCTTTTTGCTGTTTGAAGGAAGTGTAGATAAAGATCTGTGCAATCTTTCGATACCAAAGGAAAGAGCTTCCAGTATATTTAAAGTTTTGGGAAGCCAAGTAGTTAAAACATTCACTGCATTGTCTCCTTCCATATCTTCTGGTATACCATAGATTCTAATGTTATTCCTTCTGGACTGGTTTTCTAAATCATCAATTTTATTAATAAGTGTAGTATTTTGTTGTAAAAGGAATTCAGTGTTTTCCCCCATCTGTTAGTCTAGAATCAATGTCTGAAACTGATTCTTCCAGTGCTGTTGTTTGTATTTTTTGTTGTTTTAAAATGTCGCTTAATAGTTCAATCTGCTTAGTTGAATCTTCTTTTATTTTTGTCCACTTTATGGTCCAGTTTATCCATTTTTGACATTAAGTCTTGAATATTTTTGAGGATTGAGTGTAGTTCCTTTTTCATAGAATTTTCCTGTTGGGTGGATGTAAGGAGACTCATGTTTCTTCAGTAGTAGTTCCCTCTTTTCTTTCCTCTGATAATTTGACAAGAAAATATAAAGGTTGTAGGTTAAAAATATACCAAAAGAAAGCTTGAGGCTTCTATATTGTGAATCTTCTGTTTTGAAGTTATCTTTGGTGATTTTTTTCATATAATTCCTGACTGAAAGATTGTATTACTGCAGAGCAGAGATTTTATGCTGCTTTCAGCTTGCCATCCAAGCCACCCCCCTCTGAATTTCTTAATATAATTAATTTCTCTTTCTTTTTTTTTTATATACCTGTGAGACCATTCATGTTCAAAGATAATATGGAAAGTGTTGCCATTATGATAAGAAGTTGTTATTCCCACCTGTTATGAAAATACTTTTTTAAATGACTAGTTTCAGCTTTCATGTTACATGGATACACTAATATTTGGCAGATTGATATTTTATACAGTTGTTTCTTATCATATCCATTTGAATTTATGTTACATCTTACAAGACTTTTTGTTTTAATGAAAACATTCAACAAAAAACGAATAACCCTCAGAACACCCCCATAACCAATATTATTCATTTATTTTTTTATTTTACATTTATTGACTGGGTTAATCCATCTGAGCTGATAGCCCCTTTTCAGCAGAGGCCCGGGTAGAAAAGCTCCACACGTTAATAATACAGCTATAGAGAGTGATAAAAGTAAAAAAAATTTATAATATATACAAAACATTTATAATATATACAGACTTCTAAGATTTAAATTGTCAAAAAGATCAAATAAGAAACATTATTACAGCATTTTGGCTGTGATTGGCATAAGTTTTGTTTAGATCATGCCCCATTTAGAAATAACTTAGCTAAGGAAGATACAGTAAGTGAGGGTAATTGAAGTGCTATGAGAGTAAGTATATGGTTAGATTGAGTCAAGAATGTAAATATGTAGTTAAGGTGGCTATAGATGTAACAGATACACAGAAATTAAACACTGGATAGAGACAGGCAAGTGCACTGCCCTAGGATAGGAAGACAGATTATGGAGGGTGAGTACAGAGGTAGGACCATTGACTTTTCAGGTATTCTTCTGCAGCTGATTTAAATTCTCTAACTTTGTTGAGAGTCCTAATTTCCAGTAGGTGTTTATTACAATATATGGATGGATTGTAGCTGTAGAAGTTGCAGCCAATTTTGTTCTTAGGTCTATGGATTTGTAGTAGGTCTTGGCCTGAGATTGCAGAAGGAAATTAGGGGGATAGGTTAGGACAGGATGATGGTTCATATAATATGGAATGGATAATCAGAAGCTGGGAGAGCAGAAGCTGATGGGGAAATTCTAGCCAGTTTAGTCTTTTTTAGCGAGATGTAGTGATGAGGTTTATAATTTTGGTTAGCTGCAAATCTGGCCACTTTGTTATAGGTTGATTATAACCTAGTTAGGAGTGATGAATTGAGGTTGGTGAGGATTTGGGAGCTGTACAATTGGCTTGGTAATAGATAAGCATGGGAGAGGGATGTTTTTCTTTGTTGGTGAAGAATTTCTTATTTCTGTATAAGAGGCTGAGTTTTTGGTGAGTTTCCTAAAGCAATTGTTTACATGTAGCTCATATTTTAGTTGGTCATCAATTATGACACCTAGAAGTTTCATGGAAGGTTCTACAATGATAGGTGTGTTGTTAAGAGAAAGTATGGAGAAAGTGGATTTAAGGTTGTTTAGATTTTTTGGGAAGAAAAGTAAGAGTTTTTTTTTTGGATTCAGTATAAGATGGTTATTGGAGAGCCAGGTTTCAACAGAGTTAATGGAAGACTGAGTAAGTGAAATAAAATCAGCGGGTGTGTCTGCAATAGAGATAATTGTAGAGTCATCAGCATATTGGACAAGAAATGACTGAGCGCAAGAAGTGTAGAGTAGGTTAATGAAGATATTGAAAAATAATGGACCAAAAATAAAACCTTGGGGAACACCTGTTTTAACAAGAAGGGGGGAGCAGAGAGCCATTTTACTAATTGTTGTCGATCAGAGAGGTAGCTAGAAAACTAGGCAACAGTAGTGTTAGAGAAATTGAGATTAGTCAATTTGTTCAGGAGAGAGTGGGAGACTGTGTTGAAAGCCTTAGAAAGATCAAGGAATAAGCGTAAGACAAGTTTGTTATCTCTGGCTACAGAAATAGTGCTGATGAAGAATAGAATAATTGCTTGGGCTAAAGGAAAGTCTCTCTGTTGATCAGTGGCAGTGAAAAACATTGAGCAGCCTGCCTGCCCCTGTGGGAGTGGTTACTGACTTGAAACTGTAGTTTTATTGGCCATTCTGGGTCAATTCCAAAACTCCTTCATCTTCCTCTCTTAAAACCTGGTTGCCTCGTGGTTTTGGCATCTTTTCAGGCTTGTTGGCTGTTGGTGAAGCACCCACCAAGAGAAGAAAACGATGAGAGAAGAAAGGAGCCACTTTTGAGACTTTAAGTATTTTTCCTCTGTTTATTTGCTAAGTTTTTCTGCATAGTCGCCTATTTTGAGCATTTTCTGGCTTGTTAAATTTGATTTCTGCATTAGTAACTGTATTTAGAGCACAACCTAGAGCTGTTTACTGAATTTCCTGTTTGCACTTATTTTTAAAATCGTTTTTTTCTCAAAACTTGCATTTTATCTGTCTTTGGCCTAGCCCTCTTGTGTGAGGTCATTTACTGCACTGTTATAACTTGCTGATACTTGTCAACCTCTGCTATCTCTGAAAAAACAAAAAAAAAAAATCTTGCTTTTTTCCCACTTTTCTGAGATTTAAAAAAGTTCAGTTACAGGCTTGCTGTTCTTGAACTGTTTGTAAGTTTCTGTGAGGCCATTTTTTGCTTGGGCTAAAGGAAAGTCTCTGTTGATCAGTGGCAGTGAAAAACATTGAGCAGCCTGCCTGCCCCTGTGGGAGTGGTTACTGACTTGAAACTGTAGTTTTATTGGCCATTCTGGGTCAATTCCAAAACTCCTTCATCTTCCTCTCTTAAAACCTGGTTGCCTCGTGGTTTTGGTGTCTTTTCAGGCTTGTTGGCTGTTGGTGAAGCACCCAGCAAGAGGAGAAAACGATGAGAGAAGAAAGGAGCCACTTTTGAGACTTTAAGTATTTTTCCTCTGTTTATTTGCTAAGTTTTTCTGCATAGCCACCTATTTTGAGCATTTTCTGGCTTGTTAAATTTGATTTCTGCATTAGTAACTGTATTTAGAGCACAACCTAGAGCTGTTTACTGAATTTCCTGTTTGCACTTATTTTTAAAATTGTTTTTTTCTCAAAACTTGCATTTTATCTGTCTTTGGCCTAGCACTCTTGTGTGGAGGTCATTTACTGCACTGTTATAACTTGCTGATACTTGTTAACCTCTGCTATCTCTGAAAAAAACAAAAAACAAAAAAAAATCTTGCTTTTTTCCCACTTTTCTGAGATTTAAAAAAGTTCAGTTACAGGCTTGCTGTTCTTGAACTGTTTGTAAGTTTCTGTGAGGCCATTTTTTGCTTGGGCTAAAGGAAAGTCTCTCTGTTGATCAGTGGCAGTGAAAAACATTGAGCAGCCTGCCTGCCCCTGTGGGAGTGGTTACTGACTTGAAACTGTAGTTTTGTTGGCCATTCTGGGTCAATTCCAAAACTCCTTCATCTTCCTCTCTTAAAACCCTCTTTTGCGCAGTTTTGCATGTTTTTGAGCATAGCGCAACAGCAGGCAGCGCCGCCTAATTGGGTTTAAACTATTCCTGGTTCCACAAAGTCTGCTCTTCACTTTTTCCCTTAGAACAGCTCTATCTCTCAATTTAAACACCATATTCTCATTCTAAGGCCCTTCACTGGTCCAATTAAGTAATCCTACAAGTTAGCACTATTAAACCATAAGCACTACTTACTCTTATACTCTCTACAATTACCCTGTCCTCTATTGGTCCATCTTAAATTCAGTTTCCCTATTACTCTAGCATGTCCAAAGGTCAGTCAATGGTTTCCTCTCCAGTCCAGCTGGTGAATCAGGGAATTTTCAGGCAATGTTACAACTGTCTCATGTACACGGACAACCCTCTCCTCCTCCAAACTGGTTCAAATATATGTGAGAGATGCAACTATTTAGCCAAACTGGAGGCTGAGCTCTCTTATCTCAAAACTGGTGTAACCAGTCAGGAGGAGAAGGTAACCTCACACAACACAATTCCAGTATCACATAGTCCCACCACATCAGCGAACCAAACACATAAATACACAAAACATACTCGGAGGCTCTAAATAAAAATCTACCTAAGCAACAGAGACCTCCAAAGCAGACATCCAAGCAAACGCTACCTCAAAACAAAACACACACAACACATAACCCACAAAGTCAGTGTGCCAAGCAGCCACAGCCCTTAAGGCTGAATAACACACCTGATACTCTTGTTATAGGTGACTCTATTGTCAGACACACTGACGTCCCGCTCACCAGGCTGAATAAAGAGAAGGTCACAGTGAGCTGCCTGTCGGGTGCTAGGATCTGACACATAACGCAAGCACTCAGGTCACTCCAAAGCAAATACAAGTATGACTCAGTCATTGTACATGCTGGTGTGAATGACCTGAGACATACCTCCCTGGACTACATGAAAAGAGACATAGAGGAGCTCTCTGATCATGTAGCCCAGGCTGGTATGACCCTGACCTTGAGCAGCATCTTACCCTCACCTAGAATGATGCCACAGTACAAAGACAAAATGATCGATTTTAACAATTGGCTAAAATTTTGGTGTCATTCAAAGGGGATCCAGTGTCTGTCAGCCTGGGATGACATGCTCGACAAGCCACGTTGCTTTGCTAGGGACGGCTTGCACCTGTCACCACTGGGCTTTTGGATATTGGCAAAGGCTCTTGCCACCCCCATAGTGCCTTTTTTAGACAAGGCTCAAAAGTCAAACCCACCCCCATAGACAGCACAAGGAACAAGAAACTAAGGGTAATGCTGCTAAACGCCAGAAGTCTTAACCTCAAGATGCACACACTCGAAGCTCTCCTCAGTATGGAGAACATCGATATCTGTGCAGTGACATAAACCTGGTTCAAGGCTCCAGAGAGCACCCCAGCACTACCAGGCTATACCTCATATCATGCTTTTCAGCCCCAAAACCCAGACCGAACCACAAAAGGAGGGGGAGTTTCCATATTTATCAAGGATATCCACACCTCCAGGTTAGTGGCATTGCACAAAGTATCGGAGACCATCCATGTGCAACTAACAGTGGGCAAGACTGCTTTTCAGTTTATAGCAGCCTACAGACCACCCTCTCAAAGTCAGGAATCCCATTCGGCTTTCCAGAAAACATTGGAGAACATGAAGATCTCTTCGAACACCATTATATTGGGCGACTTCAACTACCCAAACATTGACTGGAAACACTACTCAAGCCCCAGCACCTTAGCCCAAAGATTCCTGGAAATTATAAACTCAAATGCTTTGGAACAACTAGTCACCACTCACACAAGAGGGGACAACATACTAGACCTGATCATTACCAACATGGGGACTCTATGCTCCACACCAGAAGTATATCTCTCATTGGTAAGATCAGACCATAAATTAATTTCACTGGATGTCCACATCCCGACCCCACCCCCAGCCCAGAAAACCACAGTGAAAAACTTCTCAAAAGCAAACTTCTCACTTCTCAAAACCGAAGTGGAATCCTTCAAGGCCCCAGGGCCAGTGGAAACTACAGCCCAAACTGCAGAATCCTATATAAATGCATTCTACGGACATCTCCAGGAATGCATGGATCATGCTATCCCAAACAAAACCAAGACCCAATCATGCAAAGGCAGGTGTCCAGTCTGGTGGACCCTGCCATAAATAAACTGTACAACATAAGGAGGAAGCTACTACATGATAGAGCAAAATCCCTAATAGGGAAGGCATCTCTGATCAGTACTAGCAAAAATTACAATCCCTCATAAAATCCTCCAAGGCCAGCTTTGAGAGAAAAATTGCACAGGACACCAAAGACAATCATAAGGCTTTTTCAGTTATGTTAGAAACCTGGGATGCAACTCCCAGACTTGTTCTGAGTTGATTCTAAATGACAAAAAATACACTGAACCCACAGACATCGCCAATATCCTGGCAGACAGGTTCAGTGCAAACTCTCCCTCCCCCAAAGAGCAAATATCTATCCCGGCAGAGGGCTGCCTCCCAAACATCTCAGATGCTCAGGTGAAGGCTGCCCTCTCCAAAGCAAAAAATACTGCTTCCATGGGACCAAACGGCGTCCCAGGTTGCATCCTACATGAACTACAAGAGGAACTAATCCCTCAAATAAAACAGCTATACAATCTCAGCCTCACTACAGGATATGTGCCCACAGAATGGCGTACAGCAACAGTGTTCCCACTCCACAAAGGTGGAGCCTCTACGGACCCTGGAAACTATCGCCCCATAAGCCTGACTAGCTTAGTCTGCAAGGCTATGGAGAGGATCATCATGGAGCTCATAAACAAAGACATTGGGGACCTACAGACACTAGATCCTACCCAGTTTGGCTTTGTCAAGGGCAGATCCTGCCTTTTGAACCTGGTTGACTTCTTTGAAACAGTCACCAAAGCCATAGATGAAGGGAAGGTAGTCCACACGGCCTATCTGGACCTTGCAAAGGCATTTGACACAATACCCCACTCGGGCATCATAGATAAGCTATCCAGCTTAAATATAAACCCCTATATCACAAGATGGGTCCCAAACTGGCTCAAAGACAGAACCCACAGAGTGAGAGTTGCTGGAGCCATGTCAGACTCAAAACCGGTCACAAGTGGTGTCCCACAGGGTTCTGTCCTGGGACCACTCTTGTTCAGTATATACTTTTCCGAGGTACAGGCAAACATGGGAGGACTATGGCTCACCAAGTTCGCAGACGACTGCAAACTGGGCACCATAATCAACTCTCCAGCTGACACAAACATCCTTCAAAAAGGTCTCACAGAGACAGATAACTGGTGCCAGTGCCATGGTTTAAAGCTAAATGCCAAAAAATGTATAGTCATACCCTTTGGCAAAAACAATGTGCCCACAAATTACCACATAGGCGGAAACCCATTAAGTACAGAGAAAGTTATTAGGGACCTGGGGACCCAAGTTGATAGCAATCTCTCCTTTGAAAACCACATTGCCAAAGTGGTTAGAAAGACCTTCTACATAGCCCACCTCATCACGAAGGGTTTCACATCTAGATCAAGAGAGGTAATCATGCACCTTGATTCATCCCTCATCAGGCCCATCATAGAATACAATGCCCCTTTTGGGATGTACCTTACCCGACACCTGCAGCAATTAGAAAGACCCCAAAAGTATCTCACCAAGAGGATCAAGGGTCTCAAACAGATGCCATATGCTGCTCGGTTAAAAAAAACTCCAGCTCTACTCAGTTGCATACCGCCTACTTTGAGGTGATCTATGCCTGACATACAAAGCTATGTCAAATCCAGAATTAATGGACATGCTCCACCTCAGTAAATCTAAATCCCTTAGAGCTACACGCTCGAGGGACTTGAACCTCAGCACAGAAATAAATAGAACTTGCTGGAGGGACAGGTTCATAATCCAGAGGCTCCCTTCGCTCTGGAATAGAATTCCAGTTCATGTGAGGCAGAGCACCTCATTGAATCTCTTCAAGAAGAATCTCGATAAGTGGATGGGGGATCGTAGGTTTGTCCCAGGGATTACTCCTGTGTCACTATTAGACAGAGGCTCAGTAAACTAAACCTTAAAAAGGGCACAGTATACTCAATTCAAGGGGTGGTGTAAGCCATACAGAATCGGGCTAGGCTTAAAATTGCCCCAGGGCAGATAGCCTAGTATGAACCTATGAACCTATAAGAGCAGCAGTAGTACTATGTTTTGGGCAAAGGCCATGTTGTGTTGGTGGTGAGTAGATTTTCTTGCAGTGAATGTTGCATGACTTGCTTGTGTATGCATTTTTCTAAGATTTTTGAGAGGGATGAGAGGATGTGAAATTGGAGATTTCTGTGGAGTTACCTCCTTTATGTATAGGTAGAATTTAGAATTCTTTCCAAATATAGGGGACTTTAGATTCAGAGATGGAACAGTTTATCAGACTAAATACAGGAATAACCAGAGTTTGCTGATACTTGAAGGAAGTAGGGGGGAATATTGTCTGCAGATAAATAGCAGAGTTTTAGTTTGCAGATTAGAGATTTAATATAGCTGCTGGGTAGAGGTTTTAGAGAAAAAGTTGTAGTTTAGTTTAGAGTAGGAGAATGGTTGGTAGAAATTACAGTGTAGGTAGTTATTCCTTATATATCACTGTTGCAGTATACTTCATTGAAGGGAGAGTAAAAAATCTCAAGAAACAGAATGGGAGGTGGAAGGCTGAGAAAAGCCCTCAACAAACCGACATAAAATGGTTTCAGCTCTGGCCCTAGAAACCATATCCAGCTTATAATGCTTAGTAAAGGTATGCACTGAAGACTGAGCAGCAGCTTCAAGGATGAAATTGGTGTCCTACCCCTTGAAGAATGCACCAGAAGAGGCAACAGCCCTAGTGGAATGAGCTCTAACAGAAGTAGACAGAGATTTGCCATGAAAAGAATCACAAAAGGAAATGGCCTTAGATATCCAGGAGGAGATGGTTTGCTTAGAAACACTGAAACTGAAAGACCTGGGATGAAAGAAACAACAAGCTGATCAGACTTATGAATAGTCCTAGTTTTATCCAAATAGTACCCGAGCTGTCTGTGCAAATCAAAGGTATGCAGGACCCTCCTGCTAGGAGACTGAGAGGGAAAAAGCAAGGGAGTTGTACCGACTGATTCAAGGACAACACATTTACTACCTTGGGCATAAAAGAAAGATTACTATGAAGGGACACCCTATCCCTGTCAAAAAAAAAAAAAAAGAGGGATGGCCATAATCGCCTGGAACTCAGAAGTCCTCCAAGCAGAAGTAAGAGCCAGCAACAAAACAGTATTCCAGGTACAATGTTGCAAAGAAGCAAAAGGAGCCTGAGTCAATTTTTCCAAAACAAAATTAAGGTCCCAAGGAGGAGGGATAGGTTTTCTTGGTGGCCTAATATGCAGGATGCCATTAAGAAATTGTTTTACCTCAAAACAAGATATCAAAGGAGGATTCAAGGGCAGAGAAGCAGAAATGACTGACAAATGGGTCTTCACAGAAGACTAGGCCAAGCCAAACTGGAGCAACTCACACAAATAAGAGAGGACTAGAGGGACCCCTGCTGAAAAAGGGTCCTGGTTACAAACATGGCACTGGACTGAAAATCTTTTCCATTTGGACATATACGATTTTCTGGCTGAGAGTTTCCTTACCTCCTGTAAAACCCTCAGCATGTCTTCAGAAAAGATGTGTCTGAAAGGAATCAACACCTATTACCTATAATGTTAGTTACAGAGTGGACAAGTGGAGATGGATGAGAGAACCCTTGTCCTGTGTGAGGAGATCCAAACAGTGAAGTAACTTGTGATGATTGTCACTGGCCAGCTGCATTAGGACAGAGAACTAGTGCTGTCTTGGCCAAAAGGGAGTCACTAGCAAGATTTATGGGGAGTCCAGCTGAATCTTCTGCAGGGACTCTTGGAAGTAGAAGAGGAGGTAAAGCATAGAGAAACATCCCCTTATAAGGAAAGGAAAAGGTGTCCAACTTCCATGACAGATGATAATGCACTCTGGAACAGAAGAGAGGAAGCTACCTGTTCAGAGGGGAGACAAAAATATCTACTTAATGGAATATCCCACCAATGGACAATGTCCAGAAACATGTCACTGTGAAGCATCCATTCATGAACCTGTATTTTGGACCTGTTCAAACAGTCTGCCACTAGACTGTGCTCTGAAGGAATGCACACTGCCTAAAGAGTTAACTGGTAACTGAGAAGCACTACCCAAGTCTGCAGAGGAGGTACGATTTCTTGCCCCTCTGCTTGTTGACATACCACATCACTGCAGTGTTGTCTGTGTACAGTTTCAAGGGGCTTGGAGAGAACATAGGGTGAAAAGCCTGAAGGGCCAGGATCAGAGCTCTCATCTCTTTGATGTTGATATGGTCTGACTTCAGAAGGGGAGGCCAAAGACCCTGAACCTTCAGGTGACCAAGAGAAGCCCGCATCCCTATATCTGATGCATTGGTGAACAGATCTTGAGAAGGGACTGGAGGCTGAAAGGACTGGTGTGGGTTGAGATCGAACTGTTGAATCCACCACTCAAATTCCTTCTTGAGACAAGGAAAGAGAGGTGCACTAAAATTCAGAGAGTGATGATGCTGCAGCCAAACTGACCTGAGGTACTATTAAAGCTTCTGCATATTCAGTCTGGCAAGAGGAAGCATTGGAATAGAAGAGGTCATGAATCCCAGGGCCTGAAGAAACTTTCTGGCTGGCAGGGCAGTCAGAAAAAGAAGAGACTGAAAAATGACTGTCAATGACAATACCTTTGCAGGTGAAAGAGAGGCCAACATTGGCACCGTCTGAATCCTGCATCTCAGATGCACATGATCCTGAGAGGAAGTCAGGACAGACTTTTGAAAGTTGATAATAAATCCCAGACTTTGAAGAAGAGAGATGGTGAACTGCAGATCCTGTAACAATTGACTGGGAGAAGGCACCCAAAGCAGCAGATTGTCTAGATAAGAAAAAATCCGAATGCCTTGGAGCCTGCAGAGGGCAGTCACAGGAGCTAAGCATTTTGCGAATACCTTGGAGCAGTAGAGAGGCCAAAGGGCAAAGCAGAGAATTGAAAATGAGAGGAAGACACAGAGAATGCAAAAACTTCCTGAAGAAAGGGTGGATAAGAATATGAAGGTAAGCATCTTTCAGATCCAAGGTCACTATAAAAGCCTAGGGTAATAAAAGAGGAAACAGAATTTGAAGAGTATGAATCTGAAAAGAAGGGGTCTCGAGAAAGGTGTTGAGCTGGGAGAGATCCAAAAATAGGTCTGCAAGTGCCCTAGGAACCAGGAACATCCTGGAATAAAAACCCTTCCCACTTGGGAAGGGGGGACAGGTTGAATGGTCCCTTGGTTCAACAGGTACCCTAGAACCTCTGAGAAATGAGGAAGGTGCTCTATAGGAGGATAAGTAATCCCTGACAAAGGAGGGAGAGATTTCCATACCATGAAGTAACCCTGACAGATAATAGAAAGAACCCAAGAGTCTGAAGTGATGAGATGCTAATTTGGAAAACAAAGGGAGAGCCAAAGGGACAAAGGAACCTGGTGTAAAAGAAGGGGGGGGGTGAATTGTCAAAGAGAAGCAGGCTTATTGGATAAAGGAGGCTTCTGGGCCACAGAAATCTGAGAAGCCTTAGCAGAGGGGGCACACCTCCCACACTTCCTGCCCTTAGAGGCATGACAGGGTTGCCTGTGAGCAAAAGCAGATCTAGGAGGATAATTCCTCTGCAACTTGGATATAGAAGTGACAAAAATATATTTAAGGTATTGCAAGGCTTTACCTTTCTCTTGAAGAGACTTAAACATGCCAGCAGCAGCAGTCCCAAAAAGATGTGCATTATCCAGCGGAGCATCCAAAAACTTGGCCTTAATGTCCTCAGATAAAGATTGGAGACAAAGCCAAGAATAATGTCTCATGATGGACCCAAATGACACAGCCCTAGAACAGGCATCAGCAGCATCATAGCTACACTTCATAGAGTGGCGAGCCCCTTGAGAAGCAGAACCTAAAAAAAATAAGGCAGATGATTTTCCATCAGAATCAGGGAGGGCAGAGAAAATCTGACATGCCTGAGCAATCAAGGCCAGAGCATACCTAGTGATGTGGGTCTGGTAATTAATAGCCCTAAAGGCCAAAGTAGAAGCAGTGTAAGCTTTTTTAGAAGGTTTGTCAGAAGAGACTGACATGACAGCAGGATCAGCAGAGAGACATTTAAATAAAAATAGACAATCCTCAGGAACCATATAGAACTCTCTCTCTCTCTCTCTATATATATATATATATATATATATTTATATATATAATCAGTTTTCTTAGGTGCACAAGGCTGAGAATCAGAAGACTTTGAAGAGGCAATAAAAGCATTTAACAAGGTAGCCAACAGAAAAGGAACTGCAGATGGTTTAGGAGTATCTACCTGAAGCAACTTGTAATATATTCTCTAGATATCAGACAGTTGAGAAGAATCCACTTAAAGAATTCCATCATCCTAGTGATTGTGCCCCAAAGGACAATTCCTCTAAAGGAGACTCAGAGCTAACAGACTCCTATTCATCAGAAACATTATCCAAAGGTGAAGACATCTGTGAAGAATAGGACAAAGACCTCTCACCAGACACTGAATCCTCATCCAAGGAATCTGGTTCCCTAAGCCATTTAGAAGGGGTAGAGGTTCAAGGAGATATGGGTAAAAAAAAACCCTTCAGGAGATTTTAGGGACATTAAGGCTGAAAACAAGCCCTGAATAAACTCTTGCCATTTCCTTTGAGGTTCCATATGATGGACGAAAACATGCTTCAGTTTTTGTCTTTTCTTAGAAGAGCTATCAGCCATAACAAATACCAGAGGTTCCAACCCTTGTCAAAATTTGAGAAGAGAACCTGGAACATCTTCCCTGACCTATATCTGTGGAATCCCTCTAGGACCCTCTGAGATAAACAACAGTGGACCCCCCCTCGATATCCAGAGCAGATGCCTGCTTATCCTCCAAGGACATGTGAAAAGATAGATCTGTGTTGGCCTCCAGCAGGGTTACGGCAGAGGAATCCAATGTAAATGCTGAATGACCTACAGAGATATACATCTTCCCTGACCTATATCTGTGGAATCCCTCTAGGACCCTTTGAGATAAACAACAGTGGACCCCCCTCAATATCCAGAGCAGATGCCTGCAAATCCTCCAAGGACATGTGAAAAGATAGATCCGTGTTGGCCTTCAGCAGGGTCACGGTAGAGGAATCCAATGTAAATGCTGAATGACTTACAGAGATATTACCTGCTTCTAGAGGGACATCCAATGGAGGCTGGACAGCTAAAGAATCTGGCCAAAACTTCTTAGCCTTCTTTTTACCTAGCAGAAGTATTTCTGAGTTAAAGAATTCTGCCATGGTGTCCTGGGCTAACTGTTTAAGTAATTGTTTTTCAAGATAAATGGCCAAGGAAGACAAATGGCTTCTGAGTGTCTTAGGCACAAATACCTTACAGATGCCCAAACAAAAAAGACACTGTTTATGACAATCCTTATGGGGAATCTGTCTCTCATACTGACATTTTCCCTTTTTCCCTTCTTGGATGACATAAACTCAAGGTAGTAAAATAAAATAAAACATCAAAAAAAGTTAAAAAAAAAAAAAAAAAACAACCCCAACAGGCACTTATCTGGTGTTACTAAATAGTCAGATCAACAACTGGTGTTCAAACCAACTGGCAAAAATGGCAGTTCAGCTGGTGGCAAAAGAAGTTCTAGGTAGTTGCATGTGTATGTCCCTTTTATGCCCTACATTCTGTGCAGGGAGCATAAATGTGACGTACTGCGCATACGAGATTTTTTTAGGCTTTTTCATATTGGCCAAGCATCGGGTTACCCTGGGCATGACATCCCTTTTATGAAGAATACTGCAACAGTGATATAGAAGGACATCAATTGTCCCAGACTGACAGCTATTTCATGGAGCAGTTTGACATGACAGCAATTTCATGGATAAAAGAGTGCTTAAAAATGTATAAGATGCACCCGACATTAATTGACTACATTACAGTAACCATGAAACAGTACTGTGCAATGAAGCCATGACAAAGGACAGATTATCCCAGGGGCAAAAATTCAAAGGGGGATATTCCAGGGTGACTTGTTATCACCATTGCTATTCTGCCTTGCCATTAATCCATTAAGCTGTTTACTTAGCAGCTTAGGCCATTGCTACAATTTGGCTCTTAGAAAACAACAAAGTCTAATGACATCTCATCTCCTCTTTGTCGATGATTTAAAACTGTATAGCTCATCAGATGAGGAAATGAAAGCACAGCTGCAGGTTGTCAAAACTTTTTCAGAAGATATTGGAATGTCATTTGGTCTTGATAAATGTCGAAAAGCAATCTTTAAAAAAAGGAAAACTGCAGCACCAGGAAAACATCAGTTTGGGACAAGAATGTGATATAAAATAACTTGAGCAAGAGGGAGTGTATAAATACTTGGAAATTGATGACGGATCAGCAATAAAACATGAACAAATGTGAATAAAACTCAGTAGGGAGTGCTTTAGAAGACTTAAATTAATCCTAAAAAGAGCATTGACATGTAGGAACAAGGTCCAAGCTATAAATCAATTTGCTCTTCCTGTCCTGACTTATAGTTTTGGAGTGACAGACTGGCCCCAAAAAGAGTTGGATAGACTGGATATTAAAACAAGAAGGATGCTTCATGCTTACCAAAGGATTTATAAAAATGAGTGTATACCAATATTATATATTCCCCATTCTGAAGGAGGGATGGGCTTCCTTGAAATTGATTACATGTATAGATCTGCAATCTTGGGACTCCACAGATATCTACTGACCTCACAAGATCCAAATGTAGTGACATTTTAAAACATGAGGAGAATAAATCTAAGATGATATCTCTGCTTAATTTAGCAGAAGCATATTGACATCAAGCAGGAATAGAGATCAAACCAGAAGTGGATAAAAAACAGGCAGCAACTGAATGTGCTAAAAAACAAAAGAAAGAATATAAGGTGAAGGACCAGATGAGAAGGCAAGAAATATGAAAAAAAAAACATAAATATAATTGCAAGTATAGAAAACTTCTGGAAGAGCCTCATGCTGATCAAGAACAAACACAGGAATGGTTAAGGAGAGGTGAATTCACATCAAGAAATGGAAGATTAATATTGGCAGCCCAAGATAGTAGGCTACCTACACGCTGGTTTACAAAGTCCATTGAACATGTGGGAGAAACAGACATGTGTAGGTTTTGTAAAACCAAATTGAAAACAGTCACACACATTCTTGCTGGTTGAAATGCACTAATGGCAGTAGGGACTGTATACTGAAAGGCATAATAATGTGGCAAGACTGTTATACTGGAGATTGTGCAAATATTGTGGTATTGAAGTGGCTAAAAAACACTGGAAACATGACCCACAAAGAATCATAGAAAATGATGACGTTTATATCACATGGCCTCACCCAATACCAACAGTTCAAAGGACAGATGCTAGAAAACTGGATGTAGTGGTCCAAGAAAAGAAGACAAAAGTAGCATTGATCATTGAAATCGCCTCACCCAGTGACTACAGTGTCTTGTGTGCAGAGAGAAGCAAAGTCAGAAAATATCTTGATCTGCAGGCAGAAATGAGAGCAATGTGGAAGAAAGATACCCAGACAGTTCCAGTAGTAGTAGGGGCAACTGGCCTTATAAAAAATTATTTACAATCATATTTAGATATGTTACCAATTCATGTAACACCATACGAATTGCAGAAGGAGGCATTACTGGGCACATTACGGGTGCTGCGAAGAGCACTTTTGGCTAACATCAAAGAGTGAAACAATACTAATTTCATGAACTTTAATCGTACTTTGACTTAGGAATGGGGTCCATTCCCGTCACGGTATTAGAAACCCAAAAGACTTGGAGAAATTAAAAACAGCAACACTCACAACCTTTAACTGACATATAATTAAGGTTATCCATGCTAGATGCATGGTACAGCCTGTGCATCTACTTACACTAAGTGCTCTTTATTTTTGTCTTATCTTTATTCCTCTCCCAGATATAGAAAACAAATTGAATGCTTTCAGAAAACATTATCTTTTAGCAATTGGAAACACAATATTCTGTTTTTATTGCCCTCTTATCAGCTTGCCTCCATAGAAACATGAGAACCAGATACAAAGTTGCCTTCAGTTACAAGTTCTCGTGTTGGACTGTGAACATTTATTTGCTAAAGGCAAACTTTTCATCACATTCAGTGTTCTCTTATTTACTTGCTTCCACTTAAAACTTGTTTTTAGATAAAGCCAAAAGCCTTAATCCAATCATTCCTCTGTACAAAAGTAAAAAAAAAAATCATATCAGTTGTACTTATTTCATGATCTGCATATGTTTACGACTCATCCCTCACCTCAACAACCCAAGATTACATCCCATTATCTTAAACATGCTTTCGTCTAGGCTTTCTTCCCATTTTACATTTCAGTGCCATTTCTGAAAAAAATAATGAAAGAAAGAAAGAAAGAAAGAAAGAAAGGTGAAGAATAAAAAGGGCACCTGTTTATTTTAGTATTCCTATAACACACAAAAATAACTTAAAATGCTTTACTATATAACATGCAGTATATGTCATGTAATATAAAAATAGTTGATAAACAACGGTTGCTGGTACACGCTGTGGCACCAATACAGTACTTTGTAGAGTCTCTTTTTATCTCAATAAATGCTCACCACGTCAAACATTAAAAGAAAATCAAGTCGGTTAAATCCACAGACATCAATTGCTGATGTCTTAGCACAATCACAGCTCTGGCAACGTTGAAAAATCACCAAAGGCAGTAGTGAAAGATAAAATCCTTTTATTCACAGTAAGCGCTTTCGCCTTTCGGCTTCCTCAGACTGTATAACAATTGTTGATTTCAATCTTCAGTGAGATGCATGAAAACTAAAAATGTTATGAGAAACAGACCAAAATATGAGGCAAAAATCTAGGCATTCTGTGAAAATCTGGACTGTTGAGAGATCTGGTCCCCTACAAGTTTAACAAAGTCAAAAAGTCCAATATTTTCTGGTTTTCTTGTTCAGCAAAATTTCAACAATGTGATTGATGGTTTACAATCTCACACATATTAATTAATTTTTGAATTGCTGGTTTTCTTGATGTTGATCTCTATCTCCCAGCTCCCATCTCTGGTTCATTTCCAACATACTCCTGGTTCTTCTAGTCAACTCCTGTGCTTGTCTCTGTCTCTTGAGCATTTCCTTTCTAATACTGGAAAACATTTCACTGGCAAAGTCTCTCTATGAGCTTTATTAACAGAAGAATAAGAAGCAGAGCCCCCTCTGTTTGATAACTCACTATTTGTTGGACAAACTTTTGTATTTCCTCCTTAGTATGTTCTGCATCAAAAATGTCTTTGATCCTCCAGGGAAAAAATATTCTTAAGATAGCTGGATTCAGCGGTTGAATCGCACGCCTGTCTCTTGGCATTCCCTGATTACTGGAATAAATTTATTCATCTTCTGCCTGGTGTACATCGAGTAATCATTTTCTATAATTACTTTAGTGTTTCCTACTTTTAGTACTTTGTCCTTCTGTCACAGTTTCGCCAGAATTAACTCTTTCTGCTGGTAGGATTGAATCTTTTCTATTAGAGGCCTTGGCTGCTTTCTCATGGCCAGGTTTGGAGCATACACATGATGTGCCCTTTCAATTAACAACTCGTGCATTGGAATACCAGTCCAGATGCTTATCTGTGCTTATATAAAATTAATACAATCTGTTCCATCCAGTTTCTCTGGTACAGCAGAAAAATCTCAGGTTTTCCCTATGTGTTCTATCCTCTAATTCTACAATGTTTTGAAACATATCTTCTTGAGCAGTCTCATACTCAGCCAGCATTTTCTTCATTTCAACCTCTGATTTTTGTAGTTTTATAAGCTTATTTGAATATCTTTTTAAAGATTCTTCCATTTTTTTCCAGCCTTTTTTTATTTTAGTTGATATACTCCTTCAGTATTTCATTTATTCTAATCAGCTTTGAGCACATTTGACTTATTTTTCCACTAGACTACTGGAAGTCATGTATTGCATCAAAGCTGGAGCTTGAACTGCATTTTGCTGAACAGCTGCAGGATTCTTCTCAGCCAGTGTTTTTTCCTTACCTTTTGTTGTTGATTTTCTCTCAGGTTTACTACATTTCTTCTTTGCTGGGATCCAGATAGTGCACTTACTAAACAGTAACTGACATTTCCCCCAAAAGAGAAATTCACTGGCTCTCTTTTCTGAGTTTGTGTTTTCACCCTGGGAGAGTTAAAATTAAGCTGTTACTCAGTGTACAGCCATCTTGGAAGCCCCCCCATATTATTTATATATATATATATATATATATATATATATATATATATATATATATATATATATATATATATATTCTTGTGCATATGTTTGTATGTTTATCTAGACTTATATTTGCTGTAATTTGTCTGTTACCAGAGTCATCCTTGAAAAATGTCATTTGGCCAGCCCACCTACCTAGTTACCAAAATAATGTTTTAAGATTTATATATCACCTTGTCTTTTCCTACTTTAATGATTGTGTCTGCAGTATGTCCTTGTCTGGTTTGCCTCTTACCTCTCTGGGTTAAATTCTTGTTGGTATGCGATATCAGAGGCACACTGATCATAGTCAGCTCTGGCTTTTTTTTTTTGCTCAGGATCAAGTTCTAGATTTCAGCACTTTTGGAGACTGTCTGGACTTGGGTCATGACTGTTTGGATTTAAACCAGATAAAGCTGAATCTGGCAAAGACTGGAAAATGTCTTCTTAAACCATCATAGCCTCCATAATTTTCTGTTGCCATTTTCTGTGGGTGTAAAAGTTGGAATCTGTGTTTCTGATACAGTATTTAGGAGAGTAGATTTACAGCATAATGATGCTTAGCTGTTAGCCAGTATACATTTTCCATAATTCCATCTTATGGAAAATTTTCAGAATAAATCAGTTGACCTCCACTTTTAACGTGGAAGCAGTAATAAGGCTGCCATTATGTATTTTATGATGAGTTTCCTGATGCTGATCTTGGCTGCCTTCAGAATATTATTTATTTATTTGAATTTGTTTACCTGGGTCGAGCACTGATAACAATCTGACCAATTTCAGCCTCAGCATTGGGTCAAAAATTGACCAGTCATACAAAATAGACAGCACTACAATAGTACACAAATGACAATAAAACAGTAGAATGGCAATGTTTTTGATACATAGCAAATTCAATGTATCAATTTACAATATATACAAAAGTTTCAAAACATTTGAGAAATTAGAGCAAAATAAATTAGATATGTGAAAAGGAGCAAAGGATATTATTGGTTGAGTTAGAGTAGAGATTAGTTAAAATATACTTAAGTGATGTGACTTGAGGGGCAGCAGGAACATTCTGCTTGATTAACGAAATGTGCTTTTAGTAGAGAACAGAACTCGGAATAGGAAAATGAGTGCTGATCTGTGTCATTTGTGATCATGTCAGTATTCTCCTGTAGGTTTTGCACTGGCTACCCGTAGAGATGAGGTTACTTTTTAATATCCTGATATTAGTGTATCTGACTCTTCACAGCCAGAGTCAGATCTATCTAAATGAACATTTGGTTCCTTACATGTTAGACTACCTGCTCTGCTGTATCCTGGATGGACGCAAACTGACCATTCTGTAATTATCTTGCCGATTTATGCAGCTGTTTTGTCTAAGATAGCCATTGGTGCCACTGCCCAGTCATTTGGCACTACTCTAGCCCTCAAGGAAAGTTTACTTTTGTTAGTGGTTCACTCAGTACATCTTATGTTTGCTAGTGATTCACTCAGAGTGTGTCACTTTTCTCAGAACCTTGGGAGATAGCACATATAACTCTGTGCCTTATTTTCCTGCAGTTCCCCGGGCCCTTTCTCTACATCCTTGCTAGTCATCCATGAGTCCATCTGATCCTATTCCTGTCAAATTAGCCCTCTCAAACTGTTACCCTAGCTTCATATTCCAATAATGTTATTGCATCACTAAAGTCTTCTACTTTTCATGTCTTTTCTCTTCTTTTTTGGGTCTCCTCTTTATACCATCCTACTGCCTTTCTACCCAGTGCCCCACATCCATCCCAGGTCTATCAACATCTTCAATCCCTCTTGAACTTGCTCTTTTTCCTTTTGGGACCAGTTGTGGAATCTAAGGACATCCTGGAGGTCTTGGGCATCTACATCTATCAGGGTTTTTTTCTATATGCCTTACTCTCCATTACTCCCCCCCCCCCCCACGGTCTCTTAGTAGCATCCAGAGGGTGGGAACACTGAAGATGTGCTAATATATTGCCCCATTTCTGCAGCAGCTCATTCAAGGACCCCACCATAATCCCTCTTAGGACTATATTTTATTTATTGACATTTGTTAACCGAGTTAGTCCAGCTGTTTGTGGCCCATTTTCAGTGGAGACCCAAGGAGAAAAGCTCCAATTTAACAACACAGTATACAGAAAAAGATATAAACCTGACAATGTAAGACCAATCTGCTTAATTAATAAAAGTGGAACAGTAAGACAGGTTTTGAACTAGGAAATAAAAGCAATGAGAGGTAAAATCATGATGTAGTCCTTCTTTAGATAAACAGAAATCCAATAAGCAGGCACGATGTAAAAATCAAGGCAAATTTATTCAGGATGAGATGAACGCTTTTGTGTAGTGCTGGCTACGCTTCTTCAGATAAAATTGTACAAGCAAACTTCCATTTAAATATACATTTTTGGCGGGATCATTATGTAATTAAGCATTAACTAAACACAATTAAAAAACTAACTTCACTAATTAACAGACCCATTCCATTAATTATAATGGTTAAAAAATTGACCAACCAAGTTGCCGTTCATCCCTGAACATTATTCAAAAGACTGTTATTAAAATACTAAAGACAGTCCTTTATCATCTTAATAAATACATTCTAAATGTCCTAATATCATGTTAACTGAATGAAACTACACTAATTTATTCAAAAGAACTCTAGCCAACAATATGCTTACAAGACATGTGTTCCTGCATCCAGAAAAATCGTTCCAATTGAACGATCACATATATTCATGGTACGAACGAGACTACATTCCGTAGCACCTTTTTTCTAAACATAGTCCTCTGTGCTGCAGGATAAAATCATACACCTAAAACCTAAATGTAAAATATATTTTCGAAAACATATACGTACGTATCACAGCTACTAACATCAGTATACAACATCAATATGAGTATGTCTAACTGTGGAACTAACGGACATATTCAATCATTCTTGCAATAATAGCTGTTGATGTTTCTTAGTATATAAAACTAAAATAAACAAATTCACATACTCTTCCATGTGTTTTAAAAAATAAGTATAAAAATATATGACCTCTAAAAATAATCTATTATGCATTTAATTAATAGAATTTCTTATATAGTTTGTCCTATCTAGAAACTCCATATATATTTTTATAAATATTTATAAATTAATAAATAAGCTCTTGATATACAAAAACCTACCTAACTAAACTGCATAAATTTATAATTTACCATCTATAGACTGCTCATAAAACAAATATACTAATAAATGAGAATAGTATTGAAATACTATAATTCATAGTATTATTAAGCTGCAAATAAGTTTTTTACATATATATGCCAATATATAAAAAATATATATATAAAAAATTTTTTAAATATATATAAGCATATCAATATGCTATACAATTAAAGCATATATAACTATTTGATTTCTGTTACAGAGTGCACAATCATGATAATAGCATATGCAAAGTCATAAACAGACACAAGCTAGATATATGTCCATAGACTCCATGAATCCCAATTATAAATATAGGTTTTTATAACATTTAATGGTCATCGGATTCATAGAGTATCATGTGAAAAATAATATCAAACAAGAACATAGTCAAGTTGATTGGTAACAGAATGTGAGGATCTTATTATTTCCTCCCTACTAGGACTGGTTTAATAGATAAATAATTATTTATGCCAGGAGGTAGATGGGCTGCTAACTTCAATATCCAGTGTAATTCAGCCATGGCTAAAGCATTATCTTCATCCCCCCCCCTCTTATTGTTTGATAGTATTTGCAGCACTCTAAAAGTAAAGTAATGTGTGGAATAATCTTTTATATGCTTGGCCAATGCGTTGGTCTCATCTTGTTTACGAATATTGTATAGATGGTCATATATACGATCACGTAACCTTCTTTTTGTCAGTCCTACATAGAAAGAAGTTTTTAAGGTTTTGAACTAGGTAATACAAAGTATATATAATACAGAGTATATGTAATTGCAATTCAGAGGCAACAGTTTATTTACATATTTACAAAAAGTAGATTAGTCACTAGGAGAGAGGTATAGAGAGTAGAATAACTTGTTTGTGTTTGAGGCATTGAGATTGTATGTAGGGTAGATAAGGGAGCAGTGTTGACAGTTTAGGTTGGGGCTTGGCAGGGACAGATCTTAGTGTTAAGTAGATGAGTTTTAGGTTTTTCTTTAAAGCTGGATGGGTGGATGATGGCACGTAAGTCTTTGGGAATATTGTTCCAAGTTTGGGTAGTTGAATTTTTATATAGGAGTTTTCCTATTTTTTTTGGGTTGGTAAGTATGGAGTAGTAGTTGATTAGAGGAGTGGAGAGTACGACTTGGAGAATAGCAAGAGATGAGAGAAGTGAGAACAGGACAGGAGGAAGGTTTGTAAAGAATGGTGTGTAGCATTTGAAGTTGGGATGGAAGAGGTACATGCCGGAACTCAAGCCATTGGAGAGAATTTAAAGATCGGCAGTGATGTGCATTATATGGGGCATTAGTGGCAAATCTAGCTATCTTATGATATGTTTGTTGGAGTTTATTTAAGGTTGTAGTTTGAAGGTTAGTGAATACAGGGGCTGCATAATTGAGGGAGGGTAGGAGATAGGCTTGGGCAAGGGAGAGCCTTGTGCTAGTTGTTAAGAATCTTTTGTTACAGTAAAGTAAGCCCAGTTTCTGGTGTGTCTTTTTTATGCTTTGAAGTATATGCATATTGAATTTAAGCTCATCGTAAATGATTACACCTAAGAGTTTGGTGTGGGTTTCTGGTTTGATAGTAGTGTTATTTGAGGAAGTGATTGTAAATGATGATTTGTGGAGAGAGATTGAGCGGGTAAGAAAGAGTAAGAGTTTTGTCTTTTTAGGGTTAAGGATGAGAAGGTTACTGGTTAGCCATTGTTTGGTAGATAGGAAGACCTGTTGTGTGCAAGTGTGAAGTTCAGAGATGTCAGAGATGGAGATGAGAGTGGAATCGTCAGCATATTAGATGAGGGATGATTGCTGGCAGGCTGTGTGGAGGTCGTTAGTAAACACTTTGAAGAGGAGGGGACCCAGGATGGAGCCTTGGGGTACACCTATTGGAACAGATATGAATGGAGAAGAGGAAAAAAGCCATTTCACAGATTGTTGTCTACAGGAGAAGTAGCTGGAGAACCAGGTAAGGGAAGAGGAGGATAGATTGAGCATAACTAGTTTTGATAGCAGAAGGGGATGGAAGACTGTATCAAAGGCCTTGGAAAGGTCATTGAAAAGACAGGAGATTAGTTTATTATTGTCTAGGGCTTCTGCAATAGTATGGGTGAAGGACAGGAGGGCAGTAGTAGTGCTATGATTAAGACCACAAGGTCAGTAATAACTGCAGTATATAAGGACACTTTGGTTGCTTGAGAATTACTATTAAAAATAGGCCTGACTAATACTGTGCCCTATACTATTTCTTTGATTTGACTTGTTCTTAGGTTGGGGAAAGAGGGAATATATTCCTGTCTTCCTTTTTAAAACTTTAAAACTCTAAAAACTTAACATATGTTTCTGCAGGGGGAAACAGAAAGTGCAACACATGAAAAATGTACTGTATTTCTTCGATTTTTTTTTTCTGGTTGCTTGAGTTCTGGTTCACTGAGAGTTTACTGTACAGTGCAATACATTATGGCAAAACTCACTGGGACATTCAATATTCTCACTTAAGTTGCTCAACCACTCATGCAGTGAAAACCTGTAGGTAAGACCCTTTTGACACATCTGTTGGTCTGTGTGCTATAGTTAATCACTTGGAGTTCCACTCGGGACCCGACCACGTGTTGGAAGCACACCACACTTCCTTCTGTTAGCTTCCCTGTCCTTTTATAACATTTTAAAACCATGTAACACCATAGTTTAGTTTCATTTATGACTCCTTTATCCTTCCTCCTGTAAGTACCTCATGCAGTGGATTCATTTTATTGCTTAGGTTTCTGGAATTACATATCATCTTTTTAATTCCTACCTTTTGATGCCCTCGTATTCCTGAAGTGATTTTTTTCATTTGTGATCTCCTGCCACCTAATGATCTTTTCCTTCTCTTCTCCTTACCCATTTTAGTTTTTTTCATTTGTGATCTCGTCTCCCATGTTAATTCAACGGCGCCATAATTTTAATATTTATTTATTTATTTATTGATATTTGGTGACTGGGAATGTCCACTGGATCAGTGATCCATTTTCAGTGGAGGCCAGGGGAGAAAAGCTCCAATTACAGTTACAAATAAAAGGTTATAACATTGTAGCAGCAAGTATATACAGCATTTAAAAGGAAGAAGCAGTATGGTTACAGTGAAGACAATACAGAAAGCTGCATAAGTTGCAAACAGCTGCAAAGATTAGTGAGGCATTGTATCATAAACTATACAGAAAAAAAACATCAATTACAGAAGGTTTGTACAGAATGTATATGTATTTTTTAACTCCCTTCAGATGTTTGAGTTTCTGAAACTTGATCATATGGTCTCGACCATATGCATTCCGAGATTTGAGCAACTCGATCATCTAAAGTGCACCCATATATATATATATATATATATATATATATATATATATATATATATATTTTATATATATATATATATATATATATATATATATATATATATATATATATATATATATTTATACACACAGACACATATGTATACACACATATACATCTATACACACACACACACACACACACACACACACACACACACACACACACACACACACACACATATATATATATATATATATATATATATATATATATATATATATATATACACACACACACACACACACTTTTTTTTGCACTTAGGCAATCACAACAATAAGGTTCTACTATTAAGGTTTTTTTTTTTTTTTTTTTGCAGTTAGCAATATACTGTTACATTCGTAGATTCTGCACCATGTTAACTTCCAAACATGAATTTAACCGATTCCTTGCATGTTCATTAATCAACCTATTTGTTTTAACAGCCCTCTCAGATTCCCTGCTCCCTACATAGACAACTCGATCAAGTAATCAATGCTTTTTATTCTAAATTTCCAGATTAATGCTAAAACATCAAGTCATTCTTAATGAAACCTGACAGCGCATACTGCTAATCTTAGCATTATATTTAATTATTTCATATAGGGGAATGACAGACAAACCTCTCCATCTTTATGGAGTTAACCATTAGCAAGTCACATGCATTTCTGTACTGGGGGCACTCCTTTGCAGGCTATTATTACAAATAATAGCAGAGAATGGACTTTCACTGTCTAGATTTGTTGATGACTGTATATTTGATAAGATAATTACTTCAGTAAATGACAAAACTCTGCAAGGTAACTATGCAAAAATTCATAGTTAGTGCAGTAGTAATAACCTTGCCTTTAATGTCAATAAATGCATCATGAAATTTGGCAAAAGGTGTATAAACTACAATTACAATATAAAATATATCATATGAATGGCACTGATATTACATAATTTGAGGTACTGATAGCATTTTAAACTTTGATTTCTGTGTTCCCTTACTAATGTCAAAAAGCATACTCTGTAGCCCATCTAATAATAAAAGGCATGTTTATGTCACTCCAAGGATATCAGTGTACCACTTGATACCTACAAATGTAGCAAGCAGTTTGCTGCAGTTTAAGAGGAGAGAGGGAGTGTTTTTAACTTTGCTCTTCAGGTCGGAAGAGCTTTTTAGAGGAGGGAATGGGCCTGGTCACCAGAATAGCTAGCTACTCCCCTGATAATACCCACTCCAAACCAGAATGTTTAAGCCCTACTAACATTGTTTTTGACAGTGAACAACAGCTGTGAAAGCCACAAAGGTTATTATAGAGAAGTCAGACACTGTATCACATAAGAACTACTGCCAGTATACTCCCTGTCCACCACAAAAAAGGAACATATGTAGGAGGCACAAAAATTAGTTTAGGTTTATCATGATTTATCTCTCATCAAATATTTTTAGCCATAATGTTTCAACCAGGGTGGTGAAAATTCAAATGCAGAGCTGCAATAAAAATCATATATATATATATATATATATATATATATATATATATATATATATATATATATCCACACACATGTCTTTCAGATTCTGATCTGAGCACACTCGGTGTAATTGTGCACTCTTTGCACACAAGTATCTTTATGGCTGGTCCCAGCTCTATAGTTGTGGCATGTCTTGCCAAGACTTTTTTGCCAGTGTGGATGCCTTTAAAGGGTCTAGTTCCTCTGGAGTTGCTCTGAAGGCAGGGATACTTCAGTCATATACTATTAAGGTAAGCACCTGACACCACTGTGCTGTCTCACTAATATCTTATAAAAGATGGAATTACAATTTACATATTCTGTATTTAAATTTTGTTTGAGGAACCTTTTTATTGCAACCATCATAATTTAAGAAAAGATCTAACTATTGCAGTTCTTCAGGTTTCTTTCGTTGACTTTGTTATTTAAAGTTATACATAGTTAGAATAACCAGTGCTGTATTTTTATTGATTTAACTGCTGCATAACTGGCGGAATAGTACAGTGGTTACAGCTGGTATCTCACAGTAATTGGTATTCCTATTTGCTTTCCAGCTGGTGTGCATTTTGGGCAGAGTAAGAATGTTGGCCCTGTATCCTTATTATTTTTCTCGGACATCCCTTGTTTCTTCACAGATCCCAAAGACTTGTGGGTAGGTGAAATGGCAATACTCAATATGTGCATTCATTGATGGGCCAGTGCTTTGTCAAAGACTGGTTTGTCTGTTGCACTCATTGCTTGGCAAAATAAGCTTTGTTTTCCCTGGGACGCTGACTAGAATAAAGCAGGATTTGAAACTGGATGGATGAATGGCTTGAAGAATTGTTAGATGAATGATTGGATGTGAAAAAGTGTCTGTGTATAAAAAACAAAAGTGCATCTTGTTTGTCTTGAATGATATTTGAATATTAACCTAAACAACAATCAAAACAGTTCAGTACCAAAGCAATTTACTCTGTATCCTGTGATAAGGTAGTCAAAGCACTAACATAAATAAAGGAAGTGATTTAGACATTAAGCTGATAAGAACAGATACTATGCTTGGTCTGAGCGAAAAGGCCAAGAAGTGATAGATGAAAATAAGCTTTGGGCTCATTAGTCTGCCCAGTTAGTAGATAGCAAAAGTAGTATTTACTTTATAAAGGCTAATATTTACTAAAGCTATGTGTCTCATCAGTAGATGAATGTGACCATATTCTAAGAAGATTCAGCAATACTTAACAATATCTGTGCCTTCAAAGTTCTAGCATAATCATTCCATACTATATTTTGAAAAAAAAAATGTATCAGACAGAAACCTCATAATAACTGACTTTCTGTATTAAATCACACATTCAGGATGTAAAAATGTAACAAAAAATCCCTGCACAAAATCAAGGAAACATATAAAACTGATGTGGTCTATATTCTAGAAATCCTAAAAAAAATCATATAACCAAAGCCCATAAAGAACAACTGGGATACATTTTAACAATGCTTGCCTGGATTGAAGGAGTTCCTGTGTACGCACCTGAAGAAATTAAATCATACCCTCAGTTTGTGTTTGAAACTCAACCTGAAATATGAACTAAAACAGTCTTAAGGGCAGACGTTAAAACACGATTAACAATCTTGAGAGAAAAGTTGCCCCAGCATTTGTTCTCTGATTCTTTTTCTCACTGTCTGTCCTGAATATATATAAGGATCAGATTCTGAGTAATTAGCTTACTAAGCAAACTGAAATAAACAACATTTAGATTAAAAGCAGGCACTTTATCTCAGAACAGGAAATGAACATAAGTAAGTCATTATGTGTTGGCTTTAATGAACAAGAACATTCTTAACGTCACTGACATTTGTGAACAAGGTATATTGCCTTAGAGAAAAGTGAAACTTAGCCATATTCCACATTCATGTGGCTTTAGGTTATTAAGCAATGAGCTTAAAACATTATCAGCTGTTACTACCTCATGAACATTCTCAAGAACTCTTAAACGTTTATATTATAAATGTACTGAAAGAGAATAATAAAATAAGTGATGCATTCGTTGCCTTGGTTATGTGGGTAATTACCCAGGATTATTTAGGGACCTGAAATTAAACCCTTATGAAAGAGCACTAGTGTTTGTAGTTTAACATTATGAACAATATTTGTGGTGTGAACTTTAAAAGGAAAAGCAAATTTAAGAAAATTAAAAAAAAAAACTTAATTAATCAGATATTTTACCAAAAATATAAGACACTAGCCAGCGTGAGTGGGGGCAGATAGATAATGACTTGACCATAGCCCTGGTCATGTGAGTTGGATTAGCAGTTTGGATATTTGATGACACTGGCAGGGGAGGATAAGGTATGCCCATGCTGGGGAAGGAGGGGGATGGGGTGGAGCAGGAGACACACAGCCATAATCCTTTAGAGGAGAATAAGTGGCATTGCAGTAGGCATGCAAAGGAAGGGTTTACGGCTCACCATGTCTCCTGGTGGTAGCCTTCATTAGTGAGTATATGCAGTCAAAGGGTGAGGGTATTGTGAGTTTCCCCAGTGATGCAAGCAGTCCATCTCCCCACTTAGGGGTGGGGTTAGCGACTTGCACCAATACTGTTATTGCTGGGATATCAGTAAGAGCACAAACATCCTGATGAGTGTCTGAATGACAACCACCCCAGACAGCTCTCACCCTAGTAGATCTGGACTTTTCTCACTATTGCTGCCGAATGAACTGGCTCGACTCTGATAGGAGGAGGCTTGATAGCTGACAGGAACATGAGGAAAATGCATCTAGAAACAAATGCTTTACTGCTCCAAAAATGCACATTGATGAACATGTCAGCAGACTGTACCTGCAGCAGCACCATTTCATGATGTATTTGCTAGAATATTGCAAACCATTGTCTACAGTTGGTCTGTATGTACTTTTATTTTATGATTGCTCACTGTTCCAGCAAATAGCATGGTTCAATTTATAAATTGACATGATAACAAAATTACTTTTCAGGCTATCTTTCTACAGAGTACCTCAGTAAGCTTGATCTTAAAAGACTATTTGTACCCACATTTCTGTGTTATGTATTTTTGAAATGTTGTATTAGAACCAGAACATAGAGCGATGAAAGGACAAGAAAAGTGAAGAAAACGTTGCCACGCAGTACTTGGCTATAGAAGTTCCTTCAGCTGTTGACTCCAGCAGGGTTCTGATCTGGCTATAGAAGTTCATTTAGCTGTTGACTCCAGCAGGGTTCTGATCTGGCTATAAAAGTTCCTTCAGTTGTTGACTCCAGCAGGGTTCTGATTTGGCTATAGAAGTTCCTTCAGCTGTTGACTCCAGCAGGGTTCTGATCTGGCTATAGAAGTTCCTTCAGCTGTTGACTATAGCAGGGTTCTGATCTGGCTATAGAAGTTACTTTAGTTGCTGACTCTAGCAGGGTACTGATCTGGCTATAGAAGTTCCTTCAGCTGTTGACTCCAGCAGGGTTCTGATCTGGCTATAGAAATTCCTTCAGCTGTTGACTCCAACAGGGTTCTGATCTGGCTATATAAGTTCCTTCAGCTGTTGACTCCAGCAGGGTTCTGATCTGGCTATAGAAGTTCCTTCAGTTGTTGACTCCAGCAGGGTTCTGATCTGGCTATAGAAGTTCCTTCAGCTGTTGACTCCAGCAGGGTTCTGATCTGGCTATAGAAGTTCCTTCAGCTGTTGACTCCAGCAGGGTTCTGATCACTGATTTATCAGTTTTGTAACCCAGAGAACCTAAAAGGCTGGCCTAACCTAACTCTGGAAGAAAAAGTTGAGAGATACGTTCATCTCTCATAGCCATATGTTATTACTGGGAAAAGTATAGCTTTGACTATATGAATCTTTGTTGATTATATGGTCTCTGCTCTTTAAAATACTATCCAGATTTCCTATAGCTTTCTTTTCAGAAAGCAAGCATCTTTTAATTTCATGGCTTATTCGCCATATGCAGAGATCTCTGAGCCCAGGAACATAAAATCTATCACTACATCCACTTCCCCCCTATCTATTTGCAAAGAATGATAGATTATATACTTTCATTTATTTATTCATTTTTTTAAATTGAGCAACAAGCTACCTTTTGCACTTTCTGATTTTACCTTCATCAATAGATTGTTCAGCTCTTCCTCACTTTCTGCCATCAGAGTGGTATCATCTGCATATGTGAAGTTGTTAATATTTTTCCTGGCAATTTTGAGTCCAGCACCTGCTTGATCTAACCCAACATTCTGGTTGATATATTCAGCTAATAAATGAATAGACAGGGTAACAATACACAGCCTTAATGTAGTCTTCCCTATCGTTAACTAGTCAGTTATTCCATGTTCCATTCTTGTGCATACAAATTCCTCAGGAAACAAGGTGACCAGATATCTCTTTTGCTCAAAAAACTTCTCACAGTTTGTCATGGTCCAGAAAGTCATAGGCTTTAAATTAGCCAATAAAGCAAAAGCATTTTTCTAGAGCTCTCTTTCTTTCTCTAGCAGTTTTTGGTCCATGTACTTCTGGAGCCCAGCTTGCAGGAACTTGACCATTACCACACTAGCAAAAGAAATAAATGTGATTATTAGATAATTTGAGCACTCTTTAGCATTGCCCTTTTTTGGGACAAAAATATTAACTGACATTTTCCAATCTAATAGACTCTGTCATGTTACCCACAATCTGCAAATTTTAAGATGCAGTTCTGTTAGGGTCTTTCTCATGTAGTTCTTCTATTGATTCCTGCCACCTATTCTTGGTAACTTCTGCTTTTGTTAGATTCCCTCTCATATATTTGTTTATTCCCATTCTAGTGTCTTCTAATTCTTATCAGTGCTGATTTAAATATGTCTCCTTCTCTCTCTATGCTGTCCTCCGAAACTCTGCATTCAGTTTGATATATTTTTCCTATATCCATCTTTTCTTGGCAATTCTAAAGCCTCCACAGACAGCCATTTTGGAATATTTTTGATGACACCTCCTGGATAATATAGATTGATCATAGTAAGCATATGAGAAAGGAAAACATTGGAAAATCCATCACATCTCCCAATACTTGTGGGAGACTAATAATGGGGGATTAAGTTGACTTTCTTCACATAGCCCTTGAACATCTGCGATCACCCATCTAGTTATCAAGATTGGTTCTTCTTCCATAGTTCTTTATATGCTCAATCTTCCAGGTCAAATCCCTTAAATCTAGTCTTCACTTTAATGCATATTCACTTGGGATATTGCTGAAGCCATACCTTTCTGGCCTAGATGTTTTTATTGTTTCTTTTAATATAATTCTAAACTTTAGAATAAAAAGATGATGGCCTGTGCTGCAGTCAGGTCCAGGTCTTGTTTTCACTGAGTTATAGAATTATTCCCCAAAGTATATAGTGCTATGGCCACTGAATTAGTTTGGCAAAAATCTACTAGTCTCTGGCCCATTTCATCTTGTACTCCAAGGCCAAATCTGCCCTCTGTTCCATTTGTACTTTGACTGCTAGCTTTTTCCAATTGCCTATGATGAATGTAACATTTGTTGGAGTTATATACAAAAGGTTCTTCATATCCTCATAAAACTGGTCAATTTCCTCCTAGTCAGTATCTGTAGTTGGATTATAAACTTACATCACTATAATGTTGAAAGGTTTATCTTGTAGTCTGATTTAGATCTTTTTAGATTTTTTGGCGGTAACCAAACACTGATATTGACATCCTTGTACTGACTATGAAGAGAATGATAATTACTAATATAAAATGATGCATTCCAGTCCATTTTAGTAGACTGATTCCCAAGATATCAATGTTTATTCTTGTTGTATTTTAACAACTTCAGGTATACCTTGCTTCATAGTTTTTATATTCTGGGTTTCAATGGAAGATAGTTCTTTGCAGCATCAGACTTTCTTTTCATTTCTGAGCACTTCACAGATGCCTATTCTTTTGGCTTTAATAAAATTTCTCCATAGACTCTAGCACCTAGTCATGTGTTCCCTCTGGTCTTCCCTATTAATATTAGTAATATTTTGGGACAGATCTGCTTGAGAAAGTTGTGTTTGAAATGTCAGGTAAAAAGAACAAGCAAACTATTGAAAGTCAGGACAGGAAGATGAATAAAATCAGGGAAGTGTAGATGCATCCTTGTGAGATATGGTAGGAGCGACAGGTGTCTATTTTTATTCTTTCCATACTTTTCCTAAATAGGCTGTTGGACATCTAAAATGTACGCCATACTTATGCAGGGCTCTCAGAAGGAGATACACAGCTGTATTTTGGTATAAGGTGGTGATTAACTATAATGCGGCCTTCAAATAGATTAGTATAGTTTGCTGATCATTTGGCCATCTGACAGTCCATTTAGACAAACCTGTGAATGTGGTAAACGTGTTACTGTGATAAAACAGGAATGGAAGCCACACTGTTTTTTCACATGAATCTGCATTTGGGAGGCACAAGGTGGTTTGACTAAGTCAGATCCATTGCAAGAAGTTATATAGTAGGACATAAACAAAGCGTTGTCGCCTCACAGTAAGACGCTGTCCGGTTCGATTCTCAGCTAGAGCGTCTTCTGCGTGGAGACATGGGTGAATGGGTGTACCTTCGTTGAAGGTTGTGCATCAGGGCTGGTAACTTGGCACGTAAAAATCAACTACCAATCATTAGCGGACCGGAGTTCTGTTGTGGCAACCCCTAACTGGGAAAAGCCGAAAGACACAACAACAACAAGGATCATAGGAAGTTACTAGGCTACTAGCTCTGAAGCCTGAGCCTAGCCAAGAATCTAGCCCATGTTCCAACAAGTCAGCACTCTATGCCACTGTCCAGCAGAGACATAGGTGGAATCCCAGGGGTGTATTTTCTGTTCCCCATCCAGTTATCCAGGTTGCGTTTAAAAAAAATGTAATGAGGTACTCTGCTTTACGTGGAGAATGAGTCTATTCCATAAAAGGGGGAGTCTCTGGGACATAAATCTGTCCCGCCAACAATTCCTATTGATGTCACAGACCAAGCTGAGGTCGTGTGTTTAGGTTACTTGAGTGGAGCTTGACTTGTGGATATGCAGCAGTCCCATCAGGGTGGGTCTGAGATTGCTTTGTATGTCAGATAGAGGTTACCTCTGAGGAGTCTGTAGGAGACTGTGTAGAGGGACAGGGCTTTTAGCCTATCTGTGTAGGATAGATGTTTGAGGCCCTGGATTCTCTGGGTGAGGAATCTCTGTGGTCTCACCAGCTGCTGCATGTGCTTTGTGAAGTACATGCCGAAAGGGGCATTGTATTCAAAAATTGGTCTTATAAGGGAAGAATACAGGGATGTCATGACCACCTTGTTCCTGGATGAGATACCCTTACTAATGAGGTGGGCCATGTAGAAAGCTTTTCATAAAATGGAGGCAATATGGTGGTCAAAAGTCAGTTTGCTATCAACCTGGGTTCCCAAGTCCCTCACTACTGATTACATACTTAGTGCCTTATTATCAATGAGATAATTTGTGGGTATGTTATTCTCCCCAAAAGGGATGATGATGCATTTTTTGGCATTCAGTTTGAGGCCATGTTTCTGGCACCAGTGATTTGTTTGGGTGAGACCCTCTTGGAGGATGTCCACATCACTAGAGGAATTGATGACAGCACCAAGCTTGCAGTCATCTGCATACTTGGTCAGCCATAGCCCACTAGATTTGGCCTGCACCTTTGAGAAGTATATCCCAAACAGCAGAGGCCCCAAGACCGATCCTTGGGGTACACCTCTTGTTAGGGGTCTACTTCTTGAGGTGGCTTCCCCTATTTTGACTAGGTAAGTTCTATCACTGAGCCAGTTTGCTACCCATCTGGTGACATATGGATTGATGCCTAGTTGAGAGAGTTTATCTATTATACCTTAGTGGGGAATAGTATCGAAGGCCTCGGCCAGGTCAAGGTAGGTGGTGTGCACTGTCTTCCCCTCATCTATGGCCTTGGTGGCTGTCTCAAAGAAGTCGACCAAATTTAATAGGCATGACCTTCCCTTGACAAAACCAAACTGTATGGGATCAAGTGTCTGGAGGTTGCCAATGTCCTTGTTAATGAGGTCCATGATAATCTGCTCTATGGCCTTGCAGATTGGGCTAGTTAGGCTGATGGGGCTATAATTTCCTGGATCAGTAGACACTCTTCCTTTGTGCAAAGGGATGACAGTAGCTGTTGTCCACATGGCTTGGATGAAACTGGTACTCAGGCTTTGATTGAATAGGGTGCCTAATGGTGCTGCAAGTTCCTGCCTGAGTTCATGTTGGATGTAGCCTGAGATTTTATTGGGTCCCATGGAGGCTGTATTTTTTGCCTTTGGAGGGCAGTGATGACTTGCTCCCTAGAGATAAGAGGAAGGGGACAGGTATTGGGGAGGGCTTGTTTACTGATGGGGGGACAGAGGGGCGAAGTTTTCACTGAACCTGTCTGCCAGCAGGTTGGCTATATCTACAGGGTTTGTGTATGTGGTGTCCTTGACCACCAGTTCTGAGCAGATCTGGGTGCTTCCCTTGAGAATGTGGCATATGTGAAGAAAGCTTTATGATTGTCTTTAGTAGATGTGGCCAGTTTGAACTCGAAATTTGCTTTGGAGGATTTCACTAATGCTCTTATTTGCTTGTTCAGGATAAGGAGAGATTGATTCCAATTAATCTTGGTCCTGGACAGCAATTTTTTCCCTTTTATTATAGAGTTTATTTATTGTAGATGTCCACCAGACAGGTTTACTCTTCCTTGTGGAGGATGATTTTGTCCTGTCTGGTATTCCTGATTCCATGCAGCTATATAAATGCTCATATACTACTTTGGTACAAGTTTGGCCATACAGTATTTGCCAGCTTCTGTGGAGGGGGGGGGGCTGTGAAGATATTTATACCTTCCCTCAGGAAGTTGTAATCAGCTTTGGAGAAGATTTTTTGTTTGACCCTAGCTGGGGGTGGGGTCAGGGGTGATGGTAACTTTGAAAGCGACTGCTTTGTCATTGGATCTTACCAGGGATGATGACACTGTAGGGATGCTGCAGTGGTTACTCATGTTGGTTAATACCAAGTCCAAGATATTTTCACCTCTTGTGAGGGTGTCAACAAACTGGTCCAAGGCATTTACATTAATGAAATCAAGGAATCTCTGGTCATTTGTATTTTGGCATGAGTATTTCTTCCAATCTATGGCTGGATAGTTAAAATTAGCCAGGATCAGGGTAAAGGCTTGAATATTGATATATTCAAAGAGGTCCAGATAGGTGGAGTGGGCATCTTGAGTCAGAGTTGGAGGCCTGTAGCTAGCTATGATGTGAATAGGGGTCTTGTCAATTGTTAACTTCACCTGGAGTATTTCCTGTGCATCATACTGTTTGACCAGCCTATTGCTCTCTGCAGCTTTGAACCAGGTTTCTGTGACTGCAGAAATGTCAGCTTCTTTCAGGGTTAAGAATGATTGCAATGAGTGCAGCTTCATGTTTAGACTCCTAGCATTTAGCAGCATCACCATTAATTTACGTTTAGATGAAATTTTCATGTTGGTAGTTCTGACCTCATGGCATTGCCTAAAAAGGCAGTATGGGGAGGCAAGAGCCCTTGCCAGGAGCTTGAAGCCCAAGGGAGACAGACGCAGGCCATCTCTGGCAAAGCATCGTGGCTTGTCAATCATGTCATCCCAGGCTATCAGGTACTGGATCCCCATTGAATGACACCAGAAACTAAGCCAGTTGGTAAAGTCAATCATTTTCTGTTTGTATTGAGGGATCATTCTGGATGATGGTAGAATGTTGCTTAAGGCTAGAGACATACCTGCCTGGGACACATACGCAGTGAGCTTGATCAGAGTCATAACAGTACCTGTTGAGAGACTTGAGGGCATTGGTGATATGGTGGATTCTGGCACCCGACAAACAACTAACTGTGACTTTCTCCTTACCCAGCCTGGTGAGGGGCACATCTGTGTGCCTCACAATGGAGTCTCCTATGACTAACATTGTTTTCTATGAAAAACTTTCTGGTACTATTTTGAATACAGAAATGACCATGGTAGACTTCTAGATCTAGGGACGGATATATTAATATAACAATATGATAAATACTGTAATGAAAATATATTTCATTTTGTTTGCTGGTGTTTAATGCAGCAGAGATGGGAGACAGGCAAAGCATACTAGTAAGTGGAATTATGCTTTGGGAATGTGAGGTGAAGGAGTCTCGAATACCAATTAGATGTAGAGGAACTATATAAAAGCTGTGTGTACTATGTACTTGTTCATTATTGTTAACCAGTCTGTACAGTTATGTTGAACTATAAATGGTGAAAGAGCTGCAGTTTCTTCTTTCAAGTAATAAAAACACACTTTTGTGATGGATCCATGAGCAAAGGAATGTTATGCAAGGAGGCCTAAAAATAACAGACACATTTTGAAGGTACCGTATAACTTCTGGAGATCACTAGATGCATGTTTGGCATTGGCACAGGAACTATTACTTGGATTTTTCTGTATCCAGTTTCAGTACATATTATGTTATCTTATGCACTTCAGATGTGACCTTCTTATTTCACATTCGCTCTTATTTAACTCAAAATTATACTGTTTTATTCAATTCAGTAGCTGTATCTGTCTTGTTATGTTCTTATTCTGTCTGACTTTACATTAAAAGATCATTGGGTATTGTTACAGTACAAACTGCAACAAAAACCCTAGCCAAACTAGAGTTTTCATTGTGTAATACATTAAACCTCCTGTAGTGGAGGCCCATGGGATATATGCAAATGATCACTTAAGGAAATACAGTGTTTCAGTTACATGGCTTTTCAATGCTCATGATTTTTTTTACTTTTTAAGCCATTATGGGTACATTCAGACCAAACAGAATTTCTACAAGGCAAGTGGCAAATTTAATGTACACAGTCTGGAGCTTGTTTTGTCTAGTTTTGTTTGACAGAAACCCTTGTTTGAATCTATTGCTCAAAAATCTTAATATTTGACATTCTTTGCACTATTTAAGCAGTTAAATATGGGAAATGATCTCTTTTAATCACTATATTTAGATATAGCAGATTAAGACACATATACAGCTTGTCACTTTTACAGCATTCACCACAATATTTACCCATTTTGCTGGCTATAATTGCTTCCTAATGACAGATAGTTCTTTGGATTCTCCACTTCCAGTTCATCTGTATGTGTGAGCACTACTGGAACTTTCTTGGGGTGATATATAATTGTTACAAGAATAGCCAGTTTCAATTCATATATTACATTTTCAGAAAATAGCTTCTTAACTATGTAAATAAATCATTGTAGTCATTCTGGATATCATTGCTATTGTTTTCACAGTATCTGAGGGTTCTATTTGCCTGTGTGATTGTTTCTCTCTACAAATGGTCTTTGTTTTCACATTATTAATTCTTCTTTTTAACCATCTGTATTTTCTCACAAGCCACAGGACCTGCAATATTAGTAGATGTTACTCCTATGAGTGCTACCATTTGGAAAAGAAGTGTGTACTTCAGATTTTTATACATATATCAATAGTTTTTATCTAACGTTGCCTCCTAGAGGCCAGTCCTGAGATTCAGAAAGATTATCAGCTGACAGTACTAATTAGGCACGCTCACACACACACATACACAGACACACACAGACACACACACACACGTGCACACGCGCACACGCGCACACATGCACACACACACACACTCACACACACACACCACAGGCAACTTCTCAGTACATACCCGTAGCTGAGCTACAATCCTAAATCCATCCATTGCAGTGAAAATGTGTATTCTTCAAAAGATAAGATACACTTTTCATCTAGATGAATAAAGAGGGAAAGCAGTTCCCTGAATTATTCTACCATGTTATTTTGGTGTTAGCAATATATGGCAATATATAGCTAAGTAGTATTAGCTACACCACTGGACAGTAGAATTTGTATATGGGCTTGCCTGGGAGACAACTGTCCGCACTGAGGTCAGTGCATGTCTACTGCTGTAGCAGTACAGCTGTCTCAGAATTACTCAGGCTGAAAACACTGCAAAATGCTGTGATGTACAGGCTTCCACAGTGCATAAAGCCTTTCTGAATCCCTGGGCAGATAGATTAACAATGTACACACAGTTCTCTCTTTAGTATTTTATATTGCCAGTGAGCTGAAAGTAGTTTCTGACAAAATATTTACACACTGCATTTGCCTAGTTTATATTCTATATATTAATGATCAGTATATATTTTGTCTTGCATGCCTTCCCTCACTGTCTGTGATGAATTTTTATACCTTACTGTATCATATCTTTACATTTCAGCAAGATGAAAACAGCCAATTTCATATTATTGTTCAACAATTAATGTACATTTTTGAACATACTTCTTTTTTCCATGTACACACCTTTGAAAAATATATTATCTAGTCTACTTTCTACAGAATTGATTAAATGCTCTAAACTACATGTGCTACAATTTTTCATTAAAATTGCATGAATGTTCTGGTCTTAGTCTTAGACCCTAAAATGCTCTTTCTATAATATCCATAATTTTTGCAATACATATTTTCTTTATTTTTTTTATTTCCCTTATTATTTGAGTCATATTTTGCATACACTTTTTCTCACTTATTTATCTTTTTGTTAGTGGTTTCACTTTCTCTATTCACATTTCAAGAGCTCCTACTAATGTCAGCTCTGTTTGTATTAAAAGCCTGACCCTTGCTTCATTATATCTTATACCACAAATGATTCCGTCTCTTCGAAAATCAAACAGCTCATCAAATTGCAATGTTTTTGTGTTCTGTAGCCCAGTATGGAAATAATCTCTGTAGAGTCTTGTGGAAGTTTGTATCTCACAGGATTTTGCAGTGCTGTTTTATACATGATGGATCCTTTATGGTTTGGCAATTAATTCTGAATGTATTTTCAAGTGCTGGTGTTTGTCTTTACTCAGTTCACAAAATGTTAAAGACTTGGACACATTTGCTTTTTTTCCCTTAGCAACTCTGCTGAGTTTTCCACTAATTTCCACATTTCTGAATGTAAAGCTTCCAGTTTTCAGCTAAGTTTTCTTTCATTAAAATAATTCCAAAAGGATACATTTGAGATACATTTCCACTAAAGAAATATTTTCTGTTGGTCCAGACATGCTGATCCTTGAAAGCAAATATATTTCTTCACTTTGGCAGATGAATTCTTTCAGTTGTGGCAGATATTTCCTCATTCTGACACCATATCATGCCAGGAGATTAATAAATAAAATAAAATGCTGATAGAGCAGATGATGTTTAATCTCCCTGTGGTCTACCTTCCAATAGAGAGCTGTCTAGAGGAACTTTGTACCATGTGACATGCAAAACAGTTTAGGTAGCTCACTAACATTAAATCTATATTGTTACACATAAGGGTAATGGTCACTTTATGAGTCAAGGAAGGTTAGGCACAAGGTATCAATGGGTGCAATTACAGAAGTGAGACAAAATAGAAGAGTTGTAGTTGTAGTTTGTCCATATAGTAACTAGACTTTGCATAAGCATTGAACTTCCATGGTATCTTTTAAGTCACTTCTGCTCTAAAGTCTTCCTGGGTTACAGTATTTGCACATTATGGCTGAATTATTTATCTGATAGTTTAGACCAACAGTTTGTAGCCTTAACAAAAACATCCAAACACTTTTCCTTGATGAATGTACATGTGAATAATAATAATAATAATAATAATAATAATAATAATAATAATGATAATAATAATACCAAGTAATTGATTTTAGATGTTTCAGCATGAATTAGCTAGACAAAAATAAGCTAAACTATATCAAAGCATTAGGACTATGTACAATGTCTATAAACTAAGTCATGAATAAAAAAAATATTTTCATTTTATATAATACAAGATAATGGGACATCAATACAAACCAGTTATTCCACTTTTTGATCCTTTAAGTGCCAAACATCCTGATGAAATTTATTTTAATGCATTGCTGGATTAGACCAGTGGTTATTGATGATTTTACTCTTAATTTCTTTGTTATGAGCTGTTGTAACAAGTTTAACAAAATCTGAGAAGGATGAGAGGAAGAACTTTTCCAATTTCTAGTTATTACTTTTCTCTCTATGTAAAAAAGGGTTACCTATCAAAACATCTACTCTTCATAACATCTAAACTCAAAACATCAAGACCATAACATCTAAACTTTAAAACATCTAAAACTCATAACATCGAATCTCAAAACATTGAAAACTACAAAGCAACTATAAATAACATCCCACAGAGTTTTTATTATGTTTATGCAGGGGGGCTTGCCCCCCTGCACCCCCCGTAAATTAAATATACCAACTCCAAGGTCGCACTACAGTGGGGGAAAAAGTTAATTTCCTAACCCCACTGTAGTGCAACCTTGGAGTTGGTATATTTAATTTACAGGGGGGTGTGGGGGTGGAGCCCCCCACTTGGGGGGTGCAGGGGGGCTTGCCCCCCTGCATAAACATAGCAAACAGTGTGTGGGATGTTATTTATAGTTGCTTTGTAGTTTTCAATGTTTAGAGATTTAATGTTATGAGTTTTAGATGTTTTGAAGTTTAGATGCTATGGTCTTGATGTTTTGAGATTAGATGTTATGAAGAGTAGATGTTTTGATTGGTAACCGTAAAGAAGACACCGAAGAAGAGGACAGTGGTCTCTGTTTATACAAGTTTGTGTAAGAGTATTATACACTACTAGGCAACTTGAAATCTCAACCTTATCAGCCTATAAAGATTGTGTAATACATTAAGAACATTGCCAATATTCATTCTCTTTCTGGAATTGAGTGTTCATGAGAGTCATCCAGATATATGCAGAGATCTGAATAATACTTCCCTCAACTCTTACCCCATGACTGATACTGGTACCTGGATCTGGAACTTATCCTTAACTGTAATTGGTCTAAAAGTTTGGAACATGAGCCCATCATTGGCTGTTTAAATGATGAAATACTAGTGCTGTCTAGCTCCTGATTAATTGTAAAGACGCCGTTTAGACTATGAGTTGTATGGTGTGGTTTCTTTGTGAGCATCTGAATGAGTGGTTGATTCCTGTACCTTAAACTTGAGTGGAACATTTCAAATTAGAATTCTCTAATAATCTCAGATAAACAGTTGGTTTGAAAGAATCTCAGATAAAAAGTTGGTTTGAAAGTGATTATGTTAGCAGTTTGCACAGCAGTTGTTTTTATTTTAACCCGGTGTAATTTCTGTAAATTACTTAATTTCATTATGTTATCCTTTTTAAAATACTTGATACTACTTTCTGTTTCAGGCTGTCTTATAGAACTCCATTTCAGTTGTTCTCTCTGGAACAAGGGATCTCATCCATATTTCTGAATGATATTACAATGATTGTCAGCCATTCAAGCAGCAAACACCCTCACTGATTCATAGTACAATTCCCCATATTCTGCAACTGCACCCTTTAGGCAATGATACACACTGAACCAATAGGAAAGTACTTCACATGAAACATTTTGTGGTGCACAAATTATCTGTACTAACTCTGTGACTGCATAATCATGGAGAAAGGGAAACCATCTTAGCACTGAATGTAAGCCTGCTTTTGTTAATCAAGATTTTTTCTTTCAGTCACTGCAGCACTCCTGATTAACTGAACTCTCCATGTGAGGTATTCAGTGAAATGGCTGTCAAGGAAGTTAGATTGTTTGTGATAAGACATGTTGTGCTGCTGCAACCCAACAAGCAATAACAGGTAGCCAAAAAAGAAGAGCTGTGATTACTAATTATGGTGAAAGATGACAAGTTTGGAGTATTCATTGGAGTTGAAGCCCATCAACTCCTATTTACCCTCTGACTGAGCTCTCCTATTTGGCTTAGAAGTGCTGAGAGTCTCAGTACTGTCTCTGGAAATACATTGCTCAAAGGTATATTTCGAACATTGTGAATGTCTAGTCAAGGAGGTACAGATGTATGTGTGTGCCTTGTGTAACATTCTGAATAGCTGATGTTTCATGAATAATGCACAGAATTCATTAGTATGCAGCTCCTGACTGATTAGAATCTGCTAGAAGTTATAAGAAGCATTCTGGACTGATGCTGAACTGAGGTAGTGCCCTGATTTAGTCATATCCTCTCAAAGGTTTGCATCTGTAAACCCTTTGTAAATTAAAGTCCATGTTTTTAATGGTTTATAGCCTTTAGGTGTCATTACTTTTTTAGACTGCAGTGAATACATTTGTATTTCTACTTTGTTCTGTATATATACTTCTTAAGTTGTTGTCTGTTCATAGGTTCATAGGTAAGTACTTGGCTAGCTGCCCTTGAGGGCCATTTTAAGCCTAGCCAATTTCCCTTTTATGTGCTCAAATTAACATGCCCCATTTGGTTAGAGATTGGCCTTACCCAGCCTTTGGTTGATAATTATATATTAGCGCTAATCAGAATAACTAGGTTCACACCAGAGATAATTTGAGTGGACCCATGCATGGGATAGAGCATTCCGAAGCTGCTTCTGTCCGTCAGTGTTATGGGGGCAGTCCAGGGTTACATTTTCTGTTTCCCATCCATATATTAAAGTTGTGTTTGAATATAGACAGGGATGAACTTTGTTTTATGTGGCTGGGGAATCTGTTCCAGAGCAGCTGTACCATGTGAGATATAGCTGTCCCTCCAAACCATTATTTTGAAGTTACAGAAGATGTTCATATCCCTAGACCACGTATTTCTATGCCATTTACTTGCTGATGTGCACTAAATCCATCAGTATTGAGATGGAGGATGTCTTGTATGCCAGACACAGATTACCTCTTAACAGTCTGTAGAATATAGACTGTAGTGACAGGGCTTTGAGTCATTCCATGTAGGGCATGTTGTTTAGGCCTTGTATCCTTTTAGTAAGGTATATCTGCGGACTTTCCAGTTGTTGCATGTGTCTGAACAGATACATGCCAAAGGGGGCATTATATTCAATGATTGGCCTTATGAGGGCTGAGTAAACAGGGACAATAACATCTCTAGATCTAGATTTAACCCTTTGTTTATAAGCTGTGCAATACAGAAGGACTTTCTTACAACAATGGATGCATCTTAGTCAAAAGCTAGATCACTGTCCACATAAGTTCCCAAGTCCCAAACAGCTGGGTCAGCTCTGAGGAGATTATTGTTAAGGTGGTAGTTCCCTGGGACAGATGACTTCCCAAAGGATACAATAATGAATTTTTGGCATTAGTTTCAGTCTATGATTTTGGACGAGTTATTTATTTGGGACAAACTTTCCTGCAGGATAGTTAAGTCATTTGAGGATTCAATGACTTCTCTCAGTTTGCATTTATCTGTAAACGTAGTCAGCCAAATTTGTTTCTTTTTAATAAAGCTTGCTTGTTGATGTTATGGTTCCACCATGTGGGTTTGTTTCTGAGATTTGCCTACACTTATTCCAGTGGGGTACAGCTGCATCTATGTTTGTCCAAAAACATTGGTCCATGTTGTATGACGAATCAAAATACATTTATTCAAAAAAGCAAGAACTTGGTGAAGAGTCTAATAAAATTTATTTAATTTTAGTAAGTCGAATGTTTGTAGTCGGTCCATATTTTTACTTTAAAATTTGAGAGTTCTAGAATTTATGAAAGCAATAGTTAGAAGACAGATATTCAAACAGAGTGACTAAAGATAAGTGCAAAGTTGTTCCAATTTATTAAAACATAGAATAAGAAATTAAATTGGCTAATAATACAGTATATAAAATGTTGAAAAGAAAGATAGCCATTAATATAAAGGTAAAAATAAAACAGTTCTTAAAGAAAAACATAATTAAATGACATTTTTGTCAGTATAATACTTATCTACATTGGGTTTAATATTAACACTGATGCTCATTGTCTTGGTCCAGAGTGGTAAAGCTGGGCGGTCAGATTAATTATGTCATTGCTTTAAATAAAAACAAAAGTACTGATTTTACATATGGCTGTGAAAAGATTATACCAGATTCAAGAGACTGTCAGATGGAACTGAAAGTTTTACTCATGTGTAAAGCAATTTATAGAAAATAAGCCATGAAATCATGGACAGTTTTATACAGAAATTTAGAAACAGTGCACAGAATGACGTTACAGCTGTAGATGTGTATTAAACAAGATTAAATTGTCCTTCTAAATAAAATATAACAAAATGTAACAAAACAAAATTGTGGATTTTAGACATTGGGTTTGGAAAGAAAACACAAATTATTCAAATCTGTTGTTCTGGAAAATTCAGGAGAAGGGTAGTGTCTATTTTGTACCTGTTATTAGCAAACATATGTGACTATGCCAGGTCATATGAGATGTTTAAACTTCAGGCAACATAAATAGAAAATAAAGAGCTACAATGTATTACTGCAGCAAAATGTGTTTAGCCTGTTTAGACAGATGGAAAAATGTATCACATTACGTAAATAAATGACAGTTTGGATACAAAGTAGCAACTCTGCATACAGATACTGTGGAAGGTTATTCTCACATAGGATCATTGCTTAGCCAGAGAGAAACGCGCGCGCGCGTGTGTGTGTGTGTGTGTGTGTGTGTGTGTGTGTGTGTGTGTGTGTGTGTGTGTGTGTGTGTGTGTGTGTGTGTGTGTGTGCGTGTGTGTGTGTGTGTGTGTGTGTGTGTGTGTGTGTGTGTGTGTGTGTGTGTGTTTTCTGTCCTCCATCAGATTTGCCCAGTGGCTTCTCTACCTTTGCCTTATCAGCTCATCCATTCTTTCAGGGGCAAGACACATGTTTCCCTGAAGTGGTTGAGAGCCCTACTACATATTCCTTCCCATTTAATGGGTGGGAGGGTGGCCTAATGGTTAAGGTGTTTGCCTTACAAATGCAAGGTACAGGGTTTGAATCTCACAAGGGATAATTGGCTAGGCTTAAAATGGCTCGAAAGGGCAGTTAGCTTAGTACTAATCTATGAATCTATGAATCTATGAATGGTGTCTGTTTTATTCTATTTGAGATGAGAGTTGAGCATTAGGGAGTGGGCTTGTTTACTAGATTATTGTAGGTCTCTACGTAATCCTTCCTATTCTTCACTGTAGGTATCTGGCATACTTACAGTTGTTGCTTCAGTAGGGAATGCTCTGTGAGCTCTCACCCACATCATCACTGACTCAGCAGTACATGTACCACCACTTAGTGTGAGCCCTTCCTGCCTCTTCCATGAGCATCAAGCATTATTAATATAGCAGCCCTGACTGCCCATCTCTGCTCATGACTTGGCATTGGCTGCTCAAGACCATCATCCCCTTCAGTATTCGTGCTACTAATTGAACATGACCCAGTTTGTGTCACAGATTCATCCTTGTATGCCACAGAGATAGGCAAAAACATGATATAAAAAAAACAATAATGCCTGACATACAGAAAGTTTATGACAAACAGCAATACATAAAAGATATTTTTCAAAAATGTTTGTGCAAAATATCTCAGACATGTTTAGAAAGGAACCTGATGAGAATCTTAGTAAAAACAAAATCATATTTATGTCTATATGGTAAATAAAACAAAGTGTGAAACAAGACAAAAAGTAGACTGTAGACATTTTGTGTGGCATTCATTGACATTTATAAAGTGCAGGCTTTCTTGCATACTTTGCAAGGATGTTTTGATTCATGACCACTGTGCATTATAAGCAGTGAAGCTTGGAGCACCGAATGCAAATGTATTACTCTGTGGAGGGGTCTGTATACATTACCTTCCTAGTGCAGTGTCAGTTACAGTACTTGTGTAGTTCCAACTTCATAGACACCTGAAATACACAAGTGTGAGGCAGGGCAAGATTGCAAAGCTATTAAATTTATGCTACAGTTTTATGACACTCAGCTATACCTTGCCGTGGTGGGAATGTGTGCAGGGTAAATGGGAGCCCCTTCATCCTGCACAGATAGCCAGTGAAGGTAAATAGTGCTGTGTGTAAATGACAGTGCATGTGTGCGTGTGTGAGTTTGTGTGTGTGTGTGTGTGTGTGTGTGTGTGTGTGTGTGTGTGTGTGTGTGTGTGTGTGTGTGAGCCTGTGCATGTTTATGTGTATTTGCATGTGTGTGTGTGTGTGTGTGTGTGTGTGTGTGTGTGTGTGTGTGTGTGTGTGTGTGTGTGAGCCTGTGCAGGTTTATGTGTGTGTGTGTGTGTGTGTGTGTGTGTGTGTGTCTGTGTCTCTGTGTGTGTGTGTGTGAGCATCCCAAGATGAGGGCCTCAGCAGGTGTGTGCCCTTCTTAGTACGGCACCACTGTGTAGTTTTTCCAGCTGCACAGTGGAGCAATGCATAGCCTTGAAAATTCATCGGTAATAAGATTCTACCCTTTGGGGAACTCAAATGACTATGAATTGATACTTAGCAGTGCACAACAAATCATCTCATTGGTGTAGCGTGATCTGCACTTGTGTAATTGCTTACAGCTCAGCCATCATGGTGCATTACTGAGTATAACTAACAATGATGCATTTAAAAAGTGCAGACCACAACCATGATTACAAAAGATAGTGGTGTTGTGCACTTCTGTTGTTACCTCATCACGGCGAATGTCAGCATGCATCAGCATTTCAATAAACTGATAACTTTTATTCTGTACAAAATGTTAGCATGGGCAGAGTGACATTAACAGTTCATGCATAACAAATGCACTGGCAACTGGGACTATGGGATATAGTACGCCTTCAAATGGAAGTGCTATGCATTAAAGTGGCAATGCTGTAATAATCATTCACAGTATATATAGACTTTTTGCAGTTCTACAACACATATTATCACATCTTCATCCCAAGGAAGGAGAAACGTCTCTCTGAAATCATGAACTTTGGATTATGCACACAACTTATGCATGTATGCTTAACATCCTGTAATGATCCGGTCAGTGTAAGAACTTCAAACATGTTGCATATTGCAACAAAAAAACCCAAAAATAAAACATGTTGCATGGACACTTCCTCTGTCCTTGAGAATCATCTCCAATGTTCATGAATTCAAGGAAACACTGAAAGTGCATTTTAATAGTACCTGGCCTTGTCTCTGTAATCATCCAACCTGGACTCCTCCCCTACTCTAATGCTGCTTCCTTCCTACTATCATCCTATTGGGTCTTGTCTCTGTAATCATCCAACCTGAACTCCTCCCCTACTCTAACGCTGCTTCCTTCCTACTATCATCCTATTGGGTCTTGTCTCTGAAATCATCCAACCTGAACTCCTCCCCTATTCTAACGCTGCTTCCTTCCTACTGCCTTTCTTTTCCTTCTCTATTATCTTCTCCATCTTTACTCCTTACTTATAGTTATATGATATTATTATTACTGCTGAAATTGTATTGTTAAATTTGAAAATATTTGCATTCCACTCTATCTCATTGTATACTTACTGTTATTTATTTTTTTGTGGCAATTTTCTCCCCAGACCTCCACTGAAAAAGGGTTTTGCCCAGTTGGATCATCCCAGTTAACAAATGTCAAATAAATAATAAATAAATAAATAAATATGTTGTGTTACAGTTATTTACGAAATAACAACACTTGAGATAGACATTACTTCAGCAGAAGTGTTTTTTTTTTTTAACAAGGACATTTTTGAACATTTATTTATCTCTCCATGTTACTCAGCTGCAGTCTTTATAATGGTTTGGCACTTTAATGTCTCTTCATCTACATGTCACTTTTTCAGTACTAAAACCGGTGGAAAGAAAATGATTAAACAGCAAATCTTAATGAATAGTATGACTGAAAAATATTATTGTTAATTTTACACAGCAAAGCAGTCTCAACAGGTGCAGAACCAACCACACTTACTTGGACATAGTCTGTTATTACACACTGTAGGTTTTGAACTTCCTCCCTTGTTTCAGATACTAGGTTGTGGTAAAGATTTCAGCTTGAGGCACATCAGGAACTATATGAATATACCTCTGATTACATCTAATAATGGTACCATCCTTTCTTGGCACCATGTGTGACATCAGTTCATCAGCTTTCCACACTGCATCACCTGTTGTGTCCCACCTGGTCTAGCCCTTAAACCTTAGGCTTATTGGTTATCCTTGTTGAAAGGCCTGTAGTGGTTGCTCATAATAGCTTCTGGTTGAAGTTCAGATTCTAACACTGGCATGCTAGTCCTTATTTGCTTTCCTAGCATTAGGTGAGATGGGCGAACTGCTGTGGCACTTGGTGAAGTAGCTCAATATGATGTAAGAGCTCTATGAGGAACAAGTTGTCTGTAGATCTTTTCAGCTAGTTGAAGTGCTTTCTCTGGCTCTATTTGATGCAGAAAAGTGAGGACTTGACATTGCATAAGTACAACTATAGTCATTAGCAAACTTTTGGAGTTAATTTGTCACAAGCTGAGTACCATTGTCTATAATCAATTGAAAAGGTAGTTGATATGTTGTGAACAATGTCTAGAACCTTGCTATTTTTGCTGGACAGTCATAGTCCATGCATGAAGTACCTCAGTATCACAAAAGTAACAGTCTACTTTTATTGAGTAACTTTTTCTCTCAAACTCACACAGGTCAGCAGTTATCCTTTGCCAAGGAGCTTGTGCTGAAGGTGTCAGTAGTAATGGCTCTCTTCTTTGAGAAGATTTACAGACAATATATTATCTTGATCAGTGTTTGGCCACCACACCAACATATTGGTTCTTTCATGACATTTGGTGAGATGTTGATATCCTTTGTGTATTTGTCTTAGCGTCTCAGCATGTTGTGATGTGGTACTACTTTTGTGCCTTGCAGAGCAATAAGACATTGTGTAGTGTTTATACATGAGATATCTGGTCTTGTGTGTGTCCTGCTATCAGGCCATCCACCTCTGTCATATCTGATAACAGTCTATAACTCATGACTGTGTAGTATTTATACATGAGATATCTGGTCTTGTGTGTGTCCTCCTATCAGGCCATCCACCTCTGTCATACCTGATAACAGTTTGTAACTCATGGTCACTTCTGGTAGCATGTTTTAACTTTTCCAGTCACGGAACTTATTCTCATTGTGTGTATAAGCAGCAACAACTTTAATTTCTGGATAATATATCAGCAACTATTAAATATTTTCTGGGCACATGGAATATTCTGGTATTGAACCATCACAGTTACATCAGTAGTCTTTGACATTTATGTTGTTCTCTGTCAAGATTGTAGGAATTAATCAGTGGAACTAATAGTTTATGGTCAGTCTGGAGTTGGAAAGTTTCTAACCCTAAGAGATATCTGGAGAATCTCTCACACACTCATACACTTGAAAGGCACCTTTTCTCAATCCGCAAATATTTTTGTTCAGCATCAGTTACATTCAGGAGCAATATGCAGTAAGAAGCATCACTTGTCCCGTCATTAATGCTGCACCTACAACATAGCTACTAGTGTCAGCACTCACAGTTGCCAGCTTGGTAACATCATAACATGTGAGCACTGAAGCTTTTGTTAGCCATTCTGTTATTATATCAAATGCATGGGCTTGAACATTTCCTCATGACCAGGGTACGACTTTCTTTTACAGTTCTATCAGTAGATGTAGAACAGTACACAAATCTGGCACAAACTTCTCCATGAAGTTAATCATGTCTAGAGATTGTCTTAACTCACTGCACAAGACAGACTCTTTAGCTTGGCTACTCCTTTAATCTTGCTTGCATTTGAGCTGATTCCATTAGCACTTATATTGTGGAAAAAATGCTGAAGCTCAGTCTTTCCAAAGCAGTACTTGTCATGATTTAACTTTGATCCTTAATCTTTGGTGGTTGAAACATTGCCTGTAATCTCAAGTCAAGCATATAATTACCTGGACCAAACACCAGTATACTATCAATGACTATGGCATTACCTTTTGTTCCTTTAGCAAGTTACTCATCTTACATCAAAAGATTTCAGATACTGTGGCTATACCAAATGATAGCCTCTTGAAACAGAATCTTCCCACAGGCATTGTGAAGGTTGTCAGTTTTTCAGCCAGAAACCCACAGGAAGCATCTAATGCGAAAAACACTGCAGCATTGACCAGATTTGGTACTATGACTCCTAATGTAGGTAGAATGAACCTTTCTCGCATAACTGCTTTGTCAGGCTTCTATAGATCAACACATTCATGCACTGCCATTTTACTTTGTAAATGGGACCACTAGTACACACCATTTAGTCAGTTCAGTTACACTTTCTGTTACACCAAGTTTCTGCATTATTTTGAACTTTGCCTCTACTTTAGACAGAATTACAAATAGTATTATTTTGGGTGTGGGCAAAGCATATGGTACAGCATTTAACTTCAATTTTACTTTTACTGGTTTAAAGTTATGCAGACCAATTTAACCAAACACATCCACATTGACATATTTTTACCTAGCAATCAGCTCTAAAGCACATTCTACAGCTCTGCTGAGCAGACTATATATGGACTATCACATAAACCCATAAATCAAATGTGTGCCCCTTCCACTCACACATGCCTAGAGGTTTATCAAACCTCTTGAGCTTGCCTGCATGGCTACATATTTCTGTCTCTGCTTCATGCAGCAGCAGATACTTTCAGATATTTTATAGGCAGCACATGATATCATAGTAACATTGGCCTGTGCATCAATCATGAAACTCTCCTGAGTTCTGTGGATAGGAAATTTTCACAAGCCTTACTCACCACTCTAATTCAGAACTAGACATTGCAGTTACCAAACCCAGGTAAAAGACTTTTTGAACCTTATCTTCAGTTTTATACTCAGAAGTGTATCCTTTAATTGCCTTCGTAATTGACAGCAAAATGCCCCAACCTTTTACATCTCTTACACATTTTGCCTCATGCTGCACACTTGTCTGACTTGGCATGATAATAGCTGCATCTCATATACTTGTCAAGCTTATCCTCACTCTTGTTCTCATGCTTATGCTCACTTTGGCCCTGATACTGCTTCTGATGTTGGCTAATATTATAATTTGTTTTACCTTACACTTATCATTAGCCATATTTATATTATCATTTGATTCTTTACAAATTCGGCATTTGGAAATTTGTATTTCTTTTTTTAAAGTTAAATTAATTTCAGGTTGATACTTTTAAGAAATCTCTACATCATCCATCCGAATCACAATTCTGTCTTTGGTTTTCATTTCAGTAAACTTACATTTTTCAGCCAGTTCGTACAAGCACCTTAGAAAAGCTTCAACACATTTACCTTTAGCTTGTATACATCTGTGGAAGCATGCCCTTTCATGTATAATATTCTTTTTTGGCACAAATATTCATTGAGTTTACTAATTGCAGCTTCATATGCAGCACTAGCCCTCTGAAGATAAAATAAACTGTATATTGCCTCTTTTTCCATGCCCATGGCATACAACAAAGTGCTTACTTGAATTTTTTATGTTTCTTTATCCACCTTAACTACTGTTCAAAAGTGTTTGAGCCTCTGTCTCCATGTGGCCAGGCAGATGGCACTATGAAGTTAAATGGCTCTGGTGGTTTAAACTCTGTCATGTTCAACAGAAAATCAGTTTTCTAAGACCAAATGGATTAGAATTAATGAAATAACTACTTTATGAGGTAAAACTACTTGTTTTTGGTAAAATGTGTTTCTATGAACTTGGCAGATACTACTCAACTCTTTAGTATAGTTTTCCGACTAGAATGTTTTTATTTTGTGAATAAAATCCCACTTCTGACACCATGTTATGCCTCTGGTTACCTGGTCATGTTGAATGATAATGTCATTAACATCAAGATACTCCTATATGTTAATAAAATGGTAAATTCTATTCTGTAGAAAATGGCAACACAGTAAGAACGAATGTAAACAAATCACTTATTATGAACACTCTGGTAAATGCGCTAAAAATCAATGCATTATGGGATACAGTACTTCAAATTGCACTGCTATACATTTGGTACAATATATACAGTCTTAGCTTTTCAACACTTATCATTACATACAGCTAAGAAAAGCTATGCATATAATTAGATTTATGTATGTCATTAAATGCCTGTTTTAAAGCCAGAGACCAGATTGATCAGCAAGCCATTGCAGCTAGATTTTGTGTACTGCTAGGAATAGGGTCATTACTGTTAAATTGGCTTACATTAAAGTAACTTGGATTAATACAGGTTTGATGTTATTTAATTGCTGAAAAAATGGAACACTAACTTATTGAGTATAAGGAATTCTCAGTGACATAGAAAAATGAAAGACTCCAAGTAAAATTTCATAAACCAGTAACTCATTTATATTGGATAATTCTGTTACATTCCACTTCACTCAAAATATTGAACATGAGCTGGAGTGATTTTATGTTGTTGTTTGTCTTTCGGCTTTTTTAAGGGGTCGCCACAGCGTAACTCTGGTCCGCTAATGATTGGCAGTAGATTTTTTTACGAAATGCTGAGGTGCCAGCTCATTGCCCAATCTTCAAAGAAGGCACACCCATTTACACATGCATGTCTTTCAAACGCTACCCAACCACAGGAAGGACATGCAGACTCCACACAGAAGGAACTCCCAAGCCAAGCCGAGAATCGAACGGGAGAAACTCTTGCTGTGAGGTAACAATGCTACCGCTGTACCACCGCTAGAGTGATTTTATAATAACTGTAATAACTGAAAAGAAATCTGGTCCAAACAGATAATTAAAAATATATCTAGCCCAGCATCCTGGATTTTTCCAACAGTAACCCCACTGAAAACAGAAAAAGTGAGAATGTATTAATACTCATGTAGCAAATTAGGTTATCTAGAGAAAGAGACATTTGACACTGATTATGAAAGACAGAATGACATCATCATTGAGTAGAACAACTGAATGGTACTTTATTTTAAAGCAAAATTGACTTGATGGTTTATTGCTACCAGATAGGGTTACACTCTGAGAGCAGGAGTACAGTAATTTTCAAGATATGTCCCACATCATAAAATTTCCACTGTGTAATGTAATGAGCTATTCAAAGTATTATGACTGCAAACTTTTAAGTGCGACATCATCACATATGGTAAAAAGCAGCACAATCATGATGATTCTTTAAAAAAGTACAAGAAAGAAAGAAAGAAACAATATGGTCTAAAATTAAATAAAGAGAAATACAAGTCTGATACATCAGTCATTGACCTTAACATTTTTAATATTTTCTAGTAAAAGGAATATCAGCATATCTAAATGTTTTTAAAAACTGCATGACATGTCAGCACGAGACAAAAGTGGAAGTTTGTTTGGTCTGGTAAATTCTTTCCTGCCTCAAACACATACGTAGCAAGCTCAATCATATTCTTCTGCATGTCCCTCTGGGTAGAGTGGCTAAGGTTGTTTACCCTCATCTGGACCACTATCGGGTCATAATCATATTTGTCAGGATGGAGGGAGCTAAGAGCCCTTGTTATAGCCTGGATACAGCTCCAGAAAGACTGCTTATAATGTCTGGTGAGCATGGCAATCATATGTTTTACAACAGAGTCAGCTACTACTAAAATATTACCATGGTTTGATGCAGTGTCATTGGGCCATAAGGGCTTGCAGTCTATATCTTTGCGACTCTTAGAGGTATGTGTCTTAGGTATGGGTCTGAAGCGTGAAGGTGGGTGTACTGCTATTTATACTAATGTCTGAGGCTTAGGCAGTGTTCTCTTAATAAATGCAGCATAAATTGGGTTATTGGAAGTGTTCTGTGCTATGTGTGTATGTGTTGTGCTTGCCAAATGTGCTCTGAGTGGGAAGCTAGCATCCATGCTATGTAAATACTTATACCTCTGACATACTTAATCATGGTGAGGTAAAATAAAAAGTTTTCAGTAAGCATGAGACAGTTACTACACTGCCTCAAACCAGCTAATGCTATCTGCAGCATTAGAGAAACAGCTGACTGAGCTTCCATACTGTCCAGTACAGATAAAGGGGTGTAGGATAGGTTAAGAAGAGGATGACTGGGCAAGAAAAAGGTATAAACTAGGATATGGCTCAAAGATAAAAGGATGAGCTTTGACTACTATAGTAGTCAAAATCTGCAAAAAAGAATTGTAAAATTGACAAACTATGTAGTGTCAATAAGGAAATTAGTAACAGTGACAAATTCCGCTAAATAACTTCACCCAACAGACTAATGCGGTTTCTACCTAGCCAGTAAAAACAATAAACAATGGGTAGTCCAAAAACAGAGGAGGCTCAACACAACCGATTAAAATAATAAAAATCTTTAATACTGCAGCAAGTAAGCGCTTTCACGTTTCAAGAACGCTTCATCAGACTTAAATAACTGCCATAAAATCAACCCATTTAAATACTATTCAAAAAACACATCCACCAATCAGGAATGTGAATTAATTAATATAATACTAAATCAGCATTCATTAAAGAAAAACACTTATAAATATATTACATCTCTATAAAATTATTACAACACATATGAAATATGTCATACAAAATACATTTTAAAACTAATATCACACTTGTATTTTCTGTGTTGTATTAAGAACTCAATGTACATATAACCTTAAGATCCATTTATTTTCCTTTTCTTCAGTGTAATTTTTGATGTTACCTAGCCTATTAGATTTCCTTATTAATTCTAACACTGTGAAACTAAATTAGATTACAAGGACACAAAAGGCATGGTTTGAATGAACGTGTGACACTTAAGCCTTTTTTGGCAGCACGTTCATATGTACATTGAGTTCTTAATACAACACAGAAAATACAAGTGTGATATTAGTTTTAAAATGTATTTTGTATGATATATTTCATATGTGTTGTAATAATTTTATAGAGATGTAATATATTTATAAGTGTTTTTCTTTAATGAATGCTCATTTAGTATTATATTAATTAATTCACATTCCTGACTGGTGGATGTGTTTTTTGAATAGTATTTAAATGGGTTGATTTTATGGCAGTTATTTAAGTCTGATGAAGCGTTCTTGAAACGTGAAAGCGCTTACTTGCTGCAGTATTAAAGATTTTTATTATTTTAATTGGTCGTGTTGAGCCTCCTCTGTTTTTGGACTATTGGATTTGATTATCGGTGGAAGGCTCTTTACTCAGTGCTACTTTGTTGGTTTACATAATAAACAATGGGTAGTCTAACTCAATGGTTTAATGTTATTTATATTATGTACATTGTTAACACTAAAATTTTGTGACAATATAGAGAATCTCTGTGTTATAGCAAAGGCGGGGTTGCAGCTGAGTTCAGGACTCGAGTGGATTGTTTAGGTAAGTGAGCTTTGGTTGAAACAGAAGCAGGCTATAGAAATGGATAAATGACTGTGTAGTTTAAGAGTACATTTAGTGAGTGAGTGAAAGACCTGGATGGATGACAGGTGGGAGTCAGTCCCACAATTTGAGACCTAAGATAGATAAGGATTGTTCTGAGTTGGTAAGTGACTTAGGTGAGATGATGAAAGATGGTAACATTGCTACCATGGGAGTATAATAAGTAAGTAGTTGTCAACATTGTTGGCACCTGAGTGTAAACGATAAGTGGCTGTTGAAGTACTATGTCTTGATAAAAGCTGTGGACAGATAAAGTTTGTGATATTCTATAGCAGAGTAAGGAGGAGAAGTCAAACCTTTATGACATTAGGAGCCATTGGATCTTTGAATGAGATACACAGTGGCGCTTATATGAAAGCAGCAGAAAGATGAATATAGATATCCAGTAAAATAGTATCTCTATGTCTGATAAGATTTTCCTGGAAGAGTCTTTTTTGGTATTCATGGAACAATCTGCCCTTGAAATATTATGTATATGTATTTGATGTGTTATTTTTTTAACATCTTTACTGAATTATCACTTAAGACACAAGCAAAAATACATTTATATAAAAGAAAACAAACCATAGTTTCATATATGTATACTAGGCTAATGACCACAAGGGCCTTTATAAGCCTAGACATGTATCCAAAATATCTGACAAGTTCTGGTATCCTTGATAAGTAAGTGTAAGCAAGTGCTTAGAAGATGAAACATTTAGAAGCAGAGGCCTGAGAGGTGAACCGTTTACAGGCTAGCTGTGTCATTGGAGACAAAGTGGCAAATTAGGGATGAATTTCCTGTTCCCCATCCAATTGCCCAAGTTACACTTGAAATGTGTAGGGAGGAACTCTGCCTGACATGGATATAGAGTCTACTCCAGAGAAGGGATAGTCTCTGGGATACATGCCTGTCTCTCCAGCAGGTCCTATTTATATCACAGGCAATGTTTAACAAGTTGTTAGAACAGGTAATTCTGGTACTGTTTGTTTTGCAGATATACAGGAGGTCCATCAATGTGAGGTCTGACAATCCCTTGCATGACAGGCACAGATCTCCCTTCAACAGCCTGTGGGAGACAGAATACAGGAATAGTGCTTTGAGGTGATCTGCATAGGATGTGTTACTTACACCCTGTATTCTTTTATTGAGGAGCCTCTGTAGATGTTCTAATTGATGGACATACCTGGTTAGGCACATACCAAAGGGGGCATTGTACTTGATGACAGGTCTTACAAATGCCGAATACAGTGGAACAATGACCTCCTTGGACCTAAATGCCATACCTTTGTTTATAAGTTGCACAACATAGAATAATTTCCTCACTGCTGTAGACAAGTAATGGTCAATGGCTAGACTACTGTCCATGTGTGCCCCTATGTCCCTGAACACTTGGCCAACTCTCAGGGATGTGTCAGTATGATAGTTACCAAGGATGGATGACTTCCTGAAGGATACTATTATGCATTTCTTGGCATTTAGTTTTAGTCCATGGCTCTGACACCAGTTATTAGGCTGTGCCAACCTTTCCTGGAGAACATTTGTGTCAGTGGGGGATTCTATGACTGCTTCTAATTTGCAATCATCTGCAAGTTTAGTCAGCTAGAAGCCATTGACCTGGCCTTGACTTCAGAGAAGTAAATGCCAAAAAAGTTGTGGTCCCAGGACCGATCCCAGAGTGGCTCCACGTTTTACTGACCTCTTTGTGAAGGTGGACTCCCTAGCTCTAACTTCATGGGTCCTGTCTGTGAGCCAAATGGCTATCCACCTGGTGACATAAATGGTTTATACCTAACTTCTTGAGTTTGTCAACAATGCCCAAGTGGGATATTGTGTCAATACCTTGGCCAGGTAAGATAAGCAGTGTGAAACATTTTTCCCTCATCCACCAGGTTGAGTAGGCATTACCTCCCTTGACAAAACAAAACTGGGTTGGGGGGTTTCCTTTGTCAATATTGATCATTTTCATGACAATTCTTTCCATAGCTTTGGTATGAAACTAGTGAAGATTTAAGGGTCTGTAGTTTCCAGGGTCTGTAGATGTCCCACCTTTGTGCAGAGAAATAACTGTTGTTGTTCTCCATTCACAAGGCACAAATCCTGTTTGGAGGCAACAGTTAAATAATAATTTCAGATGGCTTGATAGGTCATGTTTTAAAGAAGAAGGCATTTTGGGACATTGTCTGGGCCCATTGATGCAGTGGAATTAGCCTCAGAGACAGCATTAAGGACCTGTTTGCTAGTGATAGTAGGGGAAGTTATATTTGATGCTATTTCTTGAAGGGAGCTTGAGGGGGAGAGGTGGGTAAAGTTGGAGTTGAATTTGTTGGCCAGTAGGTTTGCTATTATGTTCTAGCTCAGTAAAGGTGGCTCCATTAACAATGAGCTCTGCACACAATTGTGTATTGCCTTTGAGGTTGTGGACATAGCTAAAGAATGTTTGTCAATGTCTTTGGCCTGGGAGGCCAAATTTACATCAGCTTTGGCTTTGGTAGACTTTATTTGTCCTCCGAGTTGTTTGTTTAGTTTAATGAGAGTTAACATGTTCCTGGTTGATAAACATTATACATCACATATGTTTTTGTATAACTATCAGCAATCCACCATTACATAAATTGCTCACTTCCTGACTTCCCTTAATCCTCACTCCTCTTTCTTCCTAAACATTATTTTGCATGTATTGTTCCCACAATTTCTCCTTCTTTATGTAATTTTCTCCAACACTTTTCTAAAGATCTAAAGATCGCACTTCCATTTCTTTTATCTCTGTTGCAATATTAGACTTAGCAAGGCCTTACTATGTCTTGACAATTTAGGTCTTGTATCCCAGCTCAAAAAATAATTGCCTTGGTTACACACATTTGCTCACCCAATATTTCTAACAGTGTATTCTGCAGGGAATTTGTAAAATCTGCCAACTCATTACACTCCCAAAACATATGGTCCCAGTTACCACTTTCTTCCCCATCACACCTCCGACATTTGTCATCTACCTGAGGAAAAAGTATTTGGAGTCTGCTTGGGATTTAAAAATACCTATGCAAGCACTTCCAAGCAAAAATCCTAAATCTTTGGACTTTGTTTCATACTTGGGAGCCACGCATATGTCCTTCCTTTAGTTCCTTGTGAATTGCTTTTCCAATCTTTCTTCCCAATCTTTTCTAACCTCCTCTGATTGATTCCTATAGTTATTGTGCAATATCTTATATGTCCTACAAATTATCCCCTTTTTAACAGCAGCTTCTGTTTTACAGTCATCTAAAACTCTACCAGATCAGGTCTTTCACTTAGGATTCCCCTATCCCTTTCTCTTTGCCTGTACTCTGAAATAAAACCTTGATAGGAAAGGCAGTTTACAGCCTGCAGTCCAGATGTCTTCTTGGCATCTTCCCATTCTATTATCTTTCCATGTCTAGTTATTTGCTGCCAATACCTTGGTTTCTTTGCCAGTTTTCTCCAGTAAATTCCAGACCATCTCTTGTCTGTCTTCTGTACCCCTAATTGCAGATATCTCTATTAGTAAAATCTCCTTTCTTCGTTCTTGTGTTGGCTTAGTTCTTAGAATAATTTCTACTACTTTATGTATATAATATTCTGTATGGCTGTTGTTATTCTCCTTAAGATCTACATCCAAAATCCCATTCTGTCCTTATATCTTGAATTTCCACCTGTTTTGTCATTATCCCTTTCCACTTTCAACTATAGCTTTCTGCTACTGTTATGTATATGAGTCTTAACTGTGTAGCTCTAAAATATCCCTTTAAATGAGGTAATCCAAAACCAACTTGTTCTGCTGGAAGGATCAATGTATCCCATTTCACCACTGCCCTCTTCTAATCCTAGATAAATTCTTTCAATTCCTTATTAATTATTGTCCACAACTTCACTGATTAACAAAAATATGCCAATTCATGTGTGGGTAAATAATTTATGGCTAAAGCCTTTGCTTTATTTTCATTAATTTTATATCCCGAAAAGACTTGAAACTGTCTCAAGATGTTCCACAACACTGAGATGTCCTTTTCTGGTTTTATCATGTACAAAATAATATCGTCTGCAAATAAAGCCAGCTTTTCTTGATTACCATACCAATTATATCTTTGAATTTCTGAGTGCCTTATTTTGTTTGCCAGTGTCTCTAAATGTAAAGCAAATTAACAAATAATGACATAATTAGAGGTCTGATGTGAAATGGAGCTTCAGGCATAGTCTGTTTTCAAAATATAATGCAACATTTTATAGCACTTTCTTATTTGTGTATGTACGTTGTCTTATATTTACTAATAACTTGCTAACTTGTCATACTTGAAGCAAATATTTTTCAGGCTTCCAGTGCAAAGGAGCAATAACAAAATCAGAATCCAATCAGTGGTTTTCCATGCTTCAGGCATTTCTAATAGGAGCCACATTTGAATATTAACATTGGGTGGCTGCGGTGGTGCAGCAGTTAGCATTGTCACCTCACAGTAAGAGGTTCTCCAGTTCAATTCTCAGCTGGGGTACCTTCTGTGTGGAATCTATATGTCTTCCCTGCGGTCATGTGAGTTCCTCTAGGTGCTCTGGTTTCCTCCCACATTCTAAAGACATGCTGTAGGTGGATTGAACACATTTTATTTTTATTTTATTTTACATTTGTTGACCGGGCTAGTCTAGCTGGATATATGTCCATTTTCAGTAGAGGCCCGGGGATAAAAGCTCCACACATAACATAACCAAGACAGATAGACAAATTGTTAATAAAGACTTACACATAAAAATATACATTTAAATCAACTAGTTAATAAAATCAGCATACATTAAAGGAACTCAAAAGTTTAAACTCATACACAATGTTCTGTCGATTTCAAAGCAAGTTTTCCTAATACATACGGTTATGCAGTAAGGCATCAGCCATGTAGATTACAGTAAAAGCTCGGAAGGGAAGAGAAGTAGAAGGAGTATGAAGGAAAGAAAATAATGGCACAAGGCAAGAGTCAGTAAGTAAGAGGAGAAGAAAAAGACAGTCAAGACGAGGTGGGAGAGATAGTAGAAGTAGGTCAGAGCATAAGAGGACAGCAGGGAAAGAAGCAGGGTAGAAGTTAGTTTTCAGGCAAAATGAAGGGTTAAAGGTTAGGAGAGAGTAGGGAGAGGAAGTTAGCCTGGAGTACTACAAGAACAGAGCCAGTGGTTTTGGAAATGTAGTTTGATTTGTTGTTTGAAGAGAGGTAGGGATGAGATTAGTGTTAACTCTTTAGGCAGCAAATTCCATACTCTGCCTACAGTATTGGTGAAAAGACAGTCACCAGCTAAGTTGTGGGCCTTTATGGGTTTGGTCATAAGTTTGCAGGAGGAAAGAGAGGTGAGATTGTTATAATGGAGTAGAAGTTGTGAAAGTATAGGGGTGTTACTAGGTTGGTACAGTAATTTGTGGGCAATTGTAAGTTGTGAAATATTAAGATAGTTTTGTAGTTCCAGCCAGCCTAACTGTTTCAAATTGAGGCAGTGATGTGTTCTAAAAGGGTTACCAGTGGCCAGCGGGGCAATGTTATTATAGCAAGTTGCTAGTTTGTTTAGGTTAGTTTTTTAAGGTTGGTGAAGATGGGAGGCATAGAAGAGAGTAGATATAAGATGGGAGTGAGCAATAGTAGCTCTAGTAGATGGGGTAAGAAATGGTTTTATACGGTATAATGATCCAATTTTTCTGTTAACAGTTTTGATGGTGTTGTTGATGTGTTGGTCAAAAGAGATTGTTATCAATGGTAATTCCTAGTAGTTTTGTTGTGGAGTCAGGAGAGATGATAGTGTTGTTGTTTGAGTAGATAGAAGTTAAGTGGAGAGTGGTGGGGTGAAGAGGAGAAGTTTGGTTTTGGCATTGAGAAGTAGATACCGTCTAGTAAACCATGTTTCTACAGTGTTGAATGTAGTTTGAGTTAGAGTGGTTAGATCAGAGGAGGTGGATGCTGAACAAATGATAGTATCTGCATATTGAATGCAGGTAGCTTGAGGAATTACAGAGTGGAGATCATTAATATAGAGGAAGAGGAGAGGACCAAGGATAGAGCCCTGAGGACACCAATTGCAATGGGTAGTAAGGAGGAGATATGGTTTTCCCAACTTGTTGTCTGTTACTGAGGTATGATGTAAACCATTTGATGGCATGGCTATCAAATGAGAGGAGAATGCTAATTAGAGAAGAGTGGTTGACCATGTCAAAAGCTTTAGAGGTCAATGAATAGGGCAGAAGAGAGTAGGTTCTTGTTGCGATTGCTGTTAATGGTATCTGCAAAGGAAAGGAGGGCAGTGGTAGTACTATGGTGAGGTCTAAAGCCATGCTGACAGTTAGCTAAAATATTGTGAAGAGATAGGTACTGTACCAGTTGCTGATGTATACATTTCTCCATAATTTTGCTAATGGAGAGAAGAGCAATAGGTCTGAAGTTGGAATAGTCAATAGAGTTACCGTCTTTATGTAGTGGAATAATATGAGAGATTTTCCAGATATGAGGGATGGTTCCTTCTTGGATGGTTCTATTTATGAGTAAAGTAATTGGGTAAGCAATTTCTTTGGCTGCTTTGTAAAAATAGGAGCTTGTCAGCAGAGGGAGTACAAGGTTTGAGTTTGAGAAGTAGTTTGAAGATGGAAGAGGTAGAGATGGGTTGTAAAGAGAAACTACAGGTAGAGTTTAAGTGATTGTTAGGAGGATAAAAGTTATTAGTATTTAATTGTCTAGCGAGAGATTGAATAGTATCAGAGAAGAATGAGTTAAAAGTATTTGCAGTTTGAAGAGGGGTGTCAGGGTTGGCATTTAGTGGGGTGGAGAAAGGAGTCTATTGATAGAAGACCAAAATTGTTTGGGTTTATTTAGGTTAGTTTCTTGTAGGTTGCAGTAGAACTTTCTTTTATCAGTGAGGATGGCTTTTTTGGTAAGATTTCTAAGTTGGCGAAAGTGATGAAAATCAGAGCTGATTCTATGGGACCTAAATTGGCCATAGGTGAGAGTGTGCATGCGAGTGAGTGGTGCAAATGAACTATTGTGGCAGGGCTAGCCACCTGACGGTGTAAACATTGGCTCAAGATTATTGTCACTATGGAAGTGACACCCTGACCCCATGTGTAAAATGGGAAAGGGGGTTGAGGATAGATGGATTGATTTGAATATTAACAGAAGTGCTGACTGTGAATTTGTAATACACCCTCCCCGGGATTCAGTAAACTTCCGTGCAGGAATAGCTTATTCCTGCACGGAACCATTTAAGAGCAGCATAGCAGCACACCATGTATAGTTATGAAGGCATGTTGCCTCTGCTCCCAAATGGACATAGAACATGGACAGGGTGCAGGGGGTGTGTCTGAGAGCAGAGCACTGACTATATACATGCCCCTGCACCCAAGAATTGCTTTTCAGCAATTATAATGAATGTGAATGCTCATAGGGGGTTGCCACCTATTCAAATGCCCAAAGTGGGACTGTTAGTGTACAAACATGACATGGTGCAGGGCAAAACACACTCACAGCCATTGCAAAGGTCAAAGCCCCACTTTCCAGGAAAACCTTATCCTCATAGCAACAGAAACATGCCAGGATTTCTGTCAAATGTGCAGATGCATGCAGAAATTCACAGCAATAAGTGAAACCCGTCCCTTCTTAGAGAAAATAACATTAGAAAGTTTTTTTTATCAACGTGATTAAATTTAACCATAGCTACGTGGGTTTTCCCATTGCTTAGCTACGCATACTCTAGCTTAAATGGCACAAGAAGGTAAATAGCAAGATATATTCAATAAAAGCAGCACTGCAATAGTGTAGTGGTTAGAGCGTTTGCTTTGCAAGCAGTTATTCCCATTTCGATTCTCACTGTAGTAAATTTCATTTTCCATGTGAAATCAATTTATGAACACTTTTTTGCTGTATAACCTACTAAATAACATATATTTGTGAACTGGAGTACTGCATTAAGTGCAGATGTGAGGTGTCATGGTAATAATGTGATAAAATCCACAGAAAAACACAAGTGCCCCATACAGTATACTTATACATGAATCAGGGATACTAAACAAATGTATAATGTGTAATGAATGATAAATCAATGCCATACAGCAAATAGTGTAAAAAATATATAAAGTGCCCAAATCTACCACTTTTCCAAGACCCATGTTTCTTTTCTTTCTAAATTAGTGCAGAGGTAAGTGGGAGTAAGCACTTTTAAGCAGTAGTAAGTGGGTTTAAGCCTGTTTGCATGGGGGTAAGCCGTGCCTACACAGGATAAGCAATTTAGAGGCTGAGAGTAAGAAAATTTAACTGGAAGTTAGCATTGATTACCGTCATGTAACTCCACTTACAACTGCTTAAAATGCCTTAATCACTCTGTATCCAACAGCCCTTGTTCTGTCCAGCAACAAAATAAACAGCCCCTGCAGGTCTTGAACCCAGGACCCTGTACACTATAGTCACAGCAGTTAATCAGTAAGCCATTGCAGCTGTACATAACATTGAAGTATACCCAAACCAGATCCTCACTATAGCAAAATCACAATTTACATGTGAAAGGAATCTATAAACAATTTGTTTTTGTATAACCCACTAAATAACATATATTTGTGAACTGGAGTACTGCATTAAGTGCAGATGTGAGGTGTCATGGTAATAATGTGGTAAAATCCACAGAAAAACACAAGTGCCCCATACAGTATACTTATACATGAATCAGGGATACTAAACAAATATATAACATGTAATGAATGATAAATCAATGCCAAACAGCAAATAGTGTGCAAATTCTAAAATAAGCAATGCTAAGCATTGCACTCCTCTGCTTACCAGGTTTAAGCAATACATAGCCCAGCTAAATAGATTTGCCTATAGGCATGCCCCTTTAAGCAATGCCAACCTTTGGTAAGCAGGTTTGCCCATAGCTTAGCATTCTCAAAACCATCCAATCATGGCAAAGTGTGAGAAATTGGCCCTATTTATACCCCACAGTTGGGAATACATCTCATAACTGTCAAAACACACACAACCAAACCAAATAAACAAGTGCCAATGAATGACTGGAACCACAAAATAAGCCAGGAACACAATTTTTACGCGTTTCGTTCACTTTTAATATACTATGAACTTCTTCAGAATAACTGTTACAAACAGTGATGCCACTTAAATATTATTTCAAATGAACCATGTGACCTTCCAGAACCAATAATATAAAACCTAATTGAATAATTTCATTTCAAATAGTAAATATTTTGTAACTGAACTCTATGTATTTCATCCATTTTCAATATAAAAGAATTATTAAAAAAATATTATTAAAAATTATTATATATCAAATGTCATAATTATAATCTTTGTGCTTCTAAAAAAACATTTGATGCTAATAACATTGTTTAACCCAGGAGGCTGATCTGCATTTAGCAGAATCTGCCACAAAGCTTCCCTACATTTTATGTGAACCTTATAATTTCCAGAAAACAAATCATCATTTACCCTTTCCAAAACAGAAAATCTAAACTTTTTGAAATCTTTACAGGACAAAGCATGTCTCACAAGAGCATCAGACATATCTTTTTTTCTTATAGCTAAAGTATGCTCATAAATGTGCCTATTTAAAGTCCTAATGGTCTTACCTATATAAAAGTGTTCGCATGAATTGCATAAAGCTATATACACCACGTTATGTGTCTTACAAGTGTAATGCCCTTTACTGTGAATAGCTTTTCTTGAATGCTTCAGGAAAATTATGCTGTTCCCTGATATGTACCTACATTGCTTACAACTATTGCAAGGAAATGTACCTTGACATGAAACTTCCTTACTAGTGTACTTGGTGGTTTCAACCATAGTTTTTATGCTAATGTTTTTTTTATAAGTGAATAGTAGAACCTTACCAATAATTGAACACAAATCATTGTTGCCAAGTACCACCTTCCAATTGCCAATAATAATATTCCTAATAAAAGCCATCTCATTGGAGATTGGAATAGGAAAAGCTAACTTATAGGCACTACCAGCCATAGCCTTCATATTCCTTGTAGCCCTAGAAGTCAAACGAAATTGATGTAAAATAGGACATGCTACATCAGTCCTCAAATCGTAAACTTCTTTTAAGATGTTATTGAGCCATACACTATCATAACCTTTTTCGGTGAAAAAAACAACCAAATTTTTCGACCTCATTTGAAAATGTCTCTTCCCTGCTTGTCAGTCTACTTAATCGAATGAATTGTCCCTTAACTACTCCACGTTTCATGAAATCAGGATGTAAACTATTGTGGTGTAGATACTGATTAACAAAAATAGACTTTCTGAAGATATTGCTTTCAAACTCTTTTTTATCCTAATTTACACTGAGGTACACCTCAGTCATATTGTACAACTGAGGGAGACTTAGAAAACAGTGAAAAGATACATGGCAAAATCCAAATAGCACACTCAACTGTGATGTAAACTGTTGTATTTAAGTACACCCAGCCATGGTTCAAATCCTGGGAGTGGTTGTAAGCTGTATACAAAATCATACTCCTCAACTGTACAGATTTTGTCAGAAAGTTGATAATTGGCTTAATTTTTCTGCCTGTCACCCTGCCCCCTGGCAAATCAGTGTGATGATCCCTGAAATGTAGGCAGCTTTTAATGACATATAATTGATTGTCAGACCTGTAAATATTCAGAAAATGTATATGAAAACAAACCTGTCATTGTAGCAACTCACCAAAGGTTTATGAGGACAATTGTCAAAGTATGTCTCAGTTCCACCTGCATGTTGTCAAGCCTTGACTAGAGTGTGTGCAATAAGAGATTGAAAGGTATGTGCATAACATCAATCTGGAATCTGGGAATATGCGTAGAAACAGTCAGGTAGTGGTAGCAAACAATACCTCCACAAGTATACCAGGTAAGAGGTATATACTGTAGGTAAAACACAGTTCATGTATAGAATTGTCTGCAAACATACCACTGTCCAAACTAAGGCCATAGGGTAGTTTAATAATACCAGGAAGGTACAGACTATAGCACTGACTAAGAAAGTAGTGAGAACTACAGGGATATACAAGTTAATTGACATCTCTCTGTCACCTCCATGTCTGCAACAATAATCTAAATACAGAACTCAAAGGGGATGTATACAATTCAATCTACTGTTGGGATATATGTCCTATTCTTTGATAAATATTGAAATGTGTTTCTGTGCATGTGCCATGTTGAAATACTCCCACATTGGTGGCATGCTGCCATCAATGTAACCTGCATGCTGTTGTAATGGCCACTGTGGTTTTATATATGCATGTGCTCTGTTTGCTATGCAACTGTTCCATATCTGGTGTTTTGGCTTAATGGGAATATCTATGCATGCTGATATACCCTATTATGGAATGTGTTGACTATTACTAACCCACATATGTTTTAAAATTACAACACCATAGCATGTTTGGGAAGGCCTGTCCTAGCAGACCCACCTCTCCCACCTCATCTGGCCATGGCACCGGGCACCAGCACTTCTGGGTCCCACCCTGGGACCTCCTCGTCCACTGTTCCTGCACCCCAGGAGTGGGCACGGACAGGAAACCGTCACCCATCATCAGGTCTGGGGTCTGGTGCATAGTGAACTCCACAGGGAGTTTGGTGATCAGCTACATCAGCTTGAAGGCCACGTGGAGCATTTAGAGGGTCAGCCTGCCCCTCCTACCCAGCTCCCAGCATAGCCACCTTTGGGGCCCTGAAGGTGCAGTGGTGACTGCCCATGGGTGGAGACCTCAGTCCCACTGTTTCCATTTGGGGCCTCATGGGCTTCTGACTTCCAAAAACCCCTACCCATCCAAGGTGTTTACCCTCCACATGTGTCATATAATGCCCCTGTATGCTGCCTTGTCTGTCTTGTCTGTCATCCTTCCCAACCTATCTCCCCAAATATACCTACTATCCTTCCCCAACATCCCACTTTCACCTTAAAAAAAAAAAAAGGGCAAACTGTTCCCCCCTCAAAATCTCGCCCCATACATAGCTGTCCATTTCGCACGTGTCCACTGGACACATGTAATCTGGTCTAATTGGCTTTACAACATATTATTATTGTCTTCACCCCCCCTCAGGGGTTTGAGTGTCCAAATCTACCTCAAAATTCAGTGTATATGCACAACTCTTGCTGTAGAAGAAACGGACAGCTATGGACCTTCCCTACACCCATCCTGCACATCCCTAGCTATTTTCCCTACTGTCCTTCCCTCTTTGTGCCCCTTTTTCACCATTTTCCTATCACCCCTTTTTCTTTTCTTTCAAAGAAATTAGCACGGGGGTAAGTGGGAGTAAGCACTTTTAAGCAGCAGTAAGTGGGTTTAAGCCTGTTTGTGTGTGGGGTAAGCAATGACTAAACAGGTTAGGCAATTTAGAGGCTGACTGTAATAATATTTAACCGGAAGTTAGCATTGCTTACAGTCATGCAAACCCACGCAAACCCACCTACAACTGCTTAAAAGTGCCTTAATCACACTGTATCCAACAGCCCTTGTTCTGCCCAGCAACAAAATAATCAGCCTTGCAAGTCTCAAACCCAGGACCCTGCATATCATAGCCAAAGTGATTTACCACTAAGCCATATCA
>NC_056737.1:470926032-470961032 GCF_019279795.1 Protopterus annectens | reverse complement strand
ATGCAGACAGACTGCATTCCATGCTAAACTAGTATGCACACACAAACCCTGTAAAGCTAGTGGTATATAATGCATATAACAACACTACTCACACTGTCTGTAGGTCTGGAACCTTATACAAACATGTAGGTGGCCTGTGTCTGCAAGTCCTATTGTAAGAGGTATTGCTACCTGCTGTCTGTAACACTGCTGCCCACACACACAGGAAGGATGTCCTCCATACAGGAAAGGTAAAGGAACAACACCCACATGATTTAGTAATTTATAGTAGTGGGTTGCCATGACAGTGGTAATTGCAAGCACTACATAGCTGGCTGCATGCAGGTAGCAAGTGGTGGACAGTGACTGGAGCACAGGCCATCACCTGATCATGTTCCTCATCTACAAAATCCATAATGCAGTCTATTCAAAGCAGCTCAATCCCTGTAGTGGAGAGAGACAGAGAGAGAGAAAGAAAAAAAATAAACAAAAAAGCAAACGGACAAACAAACAAACAAACAAACAAACAAACAAACAAACAGTAAAAAAAAAGTTGTTCACCAACTGAACCTACAAAAATCTTGACATAACTAAGGGGACACATCAAACTGTATCCAGAAGAGATGACAATCGTACAACAGGTATGTGAAACATATATGCATGTAACTGAATGTAGTACTTGGTCTGTAATAATGGGATAGATTATGTGGAATTATTTATGTGTGCCATCAGGAGTTGTTGTAATGATGTCCTGCTGAACAACTGCTATGGACAATAGTGTCTGTCCCTGTAGGCAGTGGGTCATATCTATCAACTGTGTAGATTAGCACTGAATGACAAGATGTAAACCATCATAGTGTGTGTTCTGTACCGGAAGACATGTATATTAGTGTGGCAAATAGCTGGTGGCAGAAGTAATGCTGTCATGATAGACACATGAGTTTCAGAGACCACCACTTGCAGGACAGCCATGTTAACGTGTAAAGTAGCATGCACAAATGCCATAGGTGTGTAATAGGCTTACCTGCAATCTGTCCCTATATATACCCCCTAATGTTAGGCTGTGTCCACATGTGATACCTGTCTGTGTTGTAGCAAAGCAGAATAGTGCAGCTGTGAAGGAAGGACAGTTAGAGAGTGTGGACCTGATGTTTGAATGCACACCATATATATATATATATATATATATATATATATATATATATATATATATATATATATATATATATATATATATATATATATATATATATATATATATATATATATATATATATATATATATATATACATATATATATATATATATATATATATATATATATATATATATATATATATATATACGTATACATATATACATGTATGTCTACAGATATACTGACACACACACACACACACACACACACACACACACACACACACACACACACACACACATATATATATATATATATATATATATATATACATGTCCCCTACTGTTGAATGGCAGTGCTGTACGACATGCGTTAGAGAACATCACACATATCTATACACAAATATACATACAGCAGTAAGTGGGTGCAAAATGGACAGTTATGTCTGGAGTGAAATCCATGTTGGGAACATATTGCCCTTGCTTGTGAAGGTGAGATTGGTATTTTGGGGAAGGATAGTAGGTATATTTGGGGAGGTAGGTTGGGTTGGAAGACAGACAAGACAGCATACAGGGGAGGTATTTGACACATGTGGTGGGTAAACACCTTGAGTGGGGAGTGGTGTTTGGAATGTGGAAGCCCATGAGCCCCCACATGGAAACAATGCGACCAAGGTCCCCACCCATGGGCAGTCACAACAGCATCTTCACGGCCCTGAAGGTGCCTGGGCTGGGGGCTGAGCAGGAGGAACATGCAGACCCTGTGATTGTGTACTGAGGGCCTCAAGGTGGTGTAGCACATCCCCTATGTCTCTGTGGAGCTTCCTATGCACCACACCCTGGACCTGACTTCGGGTGACAGAATCCTGTCTGTGTGTGCTCCCAGGGGGGGGCAGTGAGCACCATCCCCTGAGGTGATTCCACCTGAAGGTAGTACAGGACAAGTAGATGGTGAGGTCCCAGGGTGGGTCCCAGATGTGATGTGGCCTGGTAACATGGCCAGATGATGTGGGATAGGTGGTTCTGCTGGCAACTGTCTTCCCAAACATGCTATTGTGTCACTGTTATAGAACATACGTGAGTAGTAATAGTCCACACATTCCAGGATTATATCTAACAGCATGCATAGATATCCCCATTAACACAAAACAACAGATGTGCAGCAGTCACATAGCAAACAAAACACATGCATATATGGACCCATAGTGGCCCTTACAATGTCATGCAGGTGACATTGTTCATAATAGGCCACCAATGATAGTGTTTCAACATGGAACATGACTACAAACACATTGCACAAATTGTTGTACAATACAATATATGTCCCAACAGTAGGGTCTGCTGTAGACATACCCATTGAATTGTGTGATCAGATTGTAGTTGTAGATATGGTGGGGGGAGTCAGAGATGTGTATTAACAACTGTTATATCCTTGCAGTACGAGGTCCACAGAACTGATTTCCTCTTTATGTCTTTCAGGCACAATGTCTTGGGAGAAACTACTGGTCTTCACACCCCAGGAGAATGACATCATCTTTACATATCTGGTGCAGCACTACCACACCCTGTTTGGATGTACAGCCCACGATCTACAGGAGAGGACTGCCCTGTGGAACAATCTTGTCCACAGGGTAAACGATGTCGGCCTGCATAATCTCAGTTATGAGCAGGTCTGACATTGGTGCACTGATCTACACCGCCATGCCAATCGGTGTGCTGCTGCAGTTGGGAGGGACCAGCTTGCCACAGGGGGGGGTCATGCCATCCAGCCCCCCTGACACATGCTGAGGCACTCCTTGCCAGCCTAGGGCACCTGCCCGCTCGCAAACACAAGACCCAGTGGGGATTATTGTGGAGGTGGGTGCTACCCACACAATGGCTGAGGAGCATAAAGGTAAGGCAACAGGGTACATCAGTAGACCACTGTTACATATCCATCTGCATCTGTAGAGTTTAATCATGCATATGTGAGATGAAATATATATAGTCTGCTGATACGTTGCAGTAATAGACAGATGTGCATAATCTTTAGCATTGTGGGTTTGTACTGTTGTACTGTAATGCTGCTCCCACCCTGTACTAATGCCATAGGTGTGGCTACTGACATCACATCTCTCACACAACTATGTAGGTCCCTCTGGTATACCTCCGGTGCAGCAGCCTGTAGCTAGTGAGTATGGTGTTTGTTCAGGTTTGCCAATACACCATTCATGTTATGGCTGTGGTATATTCCATGCACACATTTAACACACCTCCCCATAATGCATGCTGTACATGTTCACTTATTTTGCTGTTAACTGCACTGCATCAGAGTCCTGCAATATAACTAACAACCTGTCATTGCAAGATGTGTGAACAGAGATAAACATAATGGTGGGACAAATGTCCTACAGTAGGGACATGTCTGAAACATCACCCATATACAGTGCTACAACAGTGTATATACCACTATTACAATGTCAACTGTTAGAGATCTACACTACGGCATATCACAATATTGCATTCCACAATCCTTACAACCTGTAATGTGGTCCTAACATGAGCAATGAATGTGTAATATGGAATCCTATGTTAGGACAGCAAATATGGGGAATACATACATTCACAAACACTGGAAGCGTATGTGTGCATACACTCCAAATAACATATTGTGGAAGCAGCTTTTGAGGTACTGACAGCATGCAATCTTCATGTGAATGGACCTTCCAGCAAGTACAGGTCCTCAATGTCACACCAAGAAATGGTCTGCTGTCCAAGATGTTTGGCCATCAAATGTGGCCACTTATCTGCAACAGAGGCAGCTGTGGCTTGCATACATCTTACAAGCCATGGAATGGATCCCATACCCAACAGGTTGCACCCAGGAGTTGGACATGTAGCCTTTCCTAACCATTGCATATACCTTGGCAAACAGTGCAGACAGTCATGTATGTGTCAAGGATGTATGGGACAGGATTAATGTAGAAAATAAACAGATGGCCATCCAAGACAGATGACAACACATGTTGCAAACTGGTACTGCAGGCTGCCTAGTAACATGCCACAACACTGATGGAGTTGCAGGAATGTCTAGCAAGTACTGGCTGTGCACTACTTGTGTCAGCAATTGCCTGGACTCTGCATAAGTGTGGCCCATAGTTTAGGGTAATCAGATGGGATAGTTGTACCACATGAAACATCAGCCAGGGCTCTCTACAGGTAGCTTATGCATAACAGCAAAAGTCCCTCAAAGGCATGCATTGCAATGTGTATTGGTGTACCAAGACCAAGTTGGAAACTTACAGACAGTATCAATTAAGATACATGAGCTGCACAACCAACCCCTCACCCCACCTAAGGCCCACCATCCCCATCTGTACCTTGCTGGTGCCAGTATACACCTGTATGTTTGCCATTTATTAGCAGGGACTAGGCCAGTATACATGGTGTTCTGAGTTTGGGACACTGCAAAATGACACACATGTGTAGGCCATAGTTGTCAAGCATCTGCAAAATGGCTGAGGATGTGGAGGGGGGGTCATCCTGAAACACAACAGTGCACTGAAGCAGAGATCCAAAGCTCACTAAGAATGGCTGTATCTGCACACAGTCAAGGTCATGAATTGTGGCAGACATAACCCTGACTCCACAGCAATAGTAACTGCACTGTGTGACCTCCAAGGGCTGTGCACATAAGTTAATTGCAATCATGCAGAGTTGGGGGACATTTGTAGGGCAGAGTGACCAAATACTGGCAAATGCAGATGGCTCATGCTAGTATACCCCTTCCAGAAATAGTGACTACTGTAGTACACATAACAGTTGGTGCAAGAAACCATCATGATAAGGGTGTGCACACATATGCACCTACAAATTGTATGCATCTCATTTAGAATCTGCGTAACTAACACATTTGTTTGATACTGCATTTGATTGCACAGGTCATATGTCACATATCAGGTTTGTGTAATGTTAACATATGCAGTAATGTGGCCTCATGGCATATCAGGGAAGAGGGTGCCATATCAGTAAGGGTGTGTACACTCCCCATAGCCACGGTAAGGTTTGAAGGTTGTCAGTGTAATTGTATTTTATTGGCCATACATGCACTGCTGATGATGAGATCTGGTAAATCAGACATCAGGCATTCACAACTAACATCTGTCCACATATTGTCCCAGGTATGTGTCAGACAAACACATAGGGGCTGTGTGCAGCAGAGCAAACATAATTGACACACATATACACATTCAGCAATGGTGTGTATACCTGTGAGGTATGGTGCACAGTACATGCCAGGGTGCTGAAAATGTGCACAGCAATACTGTGTACATGAGTGTAGTGTGTTCCAGGAGAAGGGGCATCACCTACTAACACAACCCATGCATCACAGATTTGTATTATGTTGGTAGCAGGGACTGACTATAGCTGCATTGCATGCTGTTGGGTGCCATATGTCATGCATGTTGATGGATGGGTAATGAGAGGTCTGTGTGTAATATCTTTGTGCAACCTCACCTGTAAGCGTGTGTGTGTGTGTGTGTGTGTGTGTGTGTGTGTGTGTGTGTGTGTGTGTGTGTGGGGGGGGAGGTGAATTTGTCTGCAAGAGCTATCTGGTGGAGTGGAGGGGATTGATGTATGTAGAATGCATGTGTATGTGTGTGTGTGTGTGTGTGTGTGTGTGTGTTGTGTGTGTGTGTCCATGCATGCACATGTGTGAGTGTGGGGTTACTCATACCTCTCAAATTCCCTTAGACATTGTGCAGTAGATGGGAATGGGTAGACACATTAGACACCAGGAATACTTTTCTGAAATGTAATCACAGGAAAGCTGATAGAATAATAAAGTATGCAGCACTAAAGATGCATTGGGGAATTACTAGACAACACCGGAGAGTGTTTCCAAATATTACTGTAGCCCACATAAAAAGTTAATAGAGCAGCAGATCTTACATCTACTGAACAAAAGTATGAAACTCCAGTGCATGGCATTATTGACTGACTGTAGTAGCCCATAACATATGGGGGCCATGCTCAAGATGTCTGGACAAAATCAGGGTGAACACTTGATGACATCAGGGAGTCTTTGAAAAAATTACTCTAATCAAGAGTTAATGGAGTAACAGGTCATGTTTTGTGATCACTTTTCTTAGCAATTAGAAGAATGATACATTCATGATTGGTATCATTGACTGTAATTATTCAAGACTGATGTAGGATGGGGAAAATAAGAGAAAAAACTAGGGACTTTCTGTAAACTCAGGGACAGGTAAGTAGTATGGTGGAATGTCAGGATGTGTGTGTTTGTGCATGTGTGTGTGTGTGTGTGTGTGTGTGTGTGTGTGTGTGTGTGTGTGTGTGTGTGTGTGTGTGTGTGTATGTGTGTACTGTTAAGCATTGACGTACACGTCTTAAAGTGCATTTCTTGTTTTCCCCTCACAGATGGCGAGATGGGTCAGGGTCCCTCCTGCTGGCAGTCTGATGTTGGTGTCCATACAGACACTGAAAATGATGATAGGTATGTTGAGGCACAGGCGGGGTTGTCAGGGACTGAAGCTGCACCATCGTTTGACATCCCACTGTTATCCACCCCATCCCTGCACACAGTCACATTGACTATACATACCACATCACCAGTGGTCATAGCTGAGGGACAGTTGGTGGTTGGTGGCATGGGAAGGGACAGTGTGGTATCTATGGCATGTGTTTCTGGACACAACAGCCATAGCCAGATGTCCAGCGGGGTAGGACATAGGCAGATGTACAGGGGTGCTCGTCAGATGGCTGCTGGTCATCATGCCCCTGGCAGAAGTGCCACATCTGGTGCCACCAGATGCATGTTTCAGGCCATCATGGAGGGGCAGGCATATATGGAATGGTACACCAGACAGGCTCAGAGGCTGCAGAGGGCTATTCATTCAGCTGTTACTGACAACATACATGATCTTGCAGATGCCCTCCATTATTTTTCAAAGGTCATGGATAGAAGGTTTGGTGAGATGGTGGGAATCCTCGACCGTGGAATGTCTGTGCTTGATCATATGGTGGGAGTGGTGTGATGGGCACGTGGATGTAGGCCAGTAACACCAACAGCTGGAGGTCGACATGGACATGCCAGAACAAAGAGCTGCTCCCATAGTGGCAGTACCAGCCGCAGCACTGCAGGGGGGGGGTGCTGTCTACACCATACCACAGCAGGCCACATGCATGTTGCCCTGGTCAATCCCAAAAGGGACCTGGATCCAGCGGACATATGTCATCATCAGGGGAGAGTACCATATTGTGACTTGTACCTGATGGTGCCCATGGAACCCCTGGCAGGCACAGTTCTTGTGTCCGTGGCCAGAGACAGTGAACTGCACACCCTGCCAGGTGCAGTCTGCAGCTGTCCAACAAATCTCTGTATAAGGCAGCCGCATGGCAGAACTGTGTGCATGTATACATGCACACATTACCAACACAGCTAGGGCAACCCCATACCTACACACACCACATCACAACAACCCAATTAATAATTAATCCCCCTCACTCACACACACATGGTGTCAAATGTATGTCTCAGCCTAGGTCTCTGGCAAACAAACAACACGCCCTGTGCAGATGATGATACCTGTACCACATCCCTGTCATCCATAACATTGATGCAGGGAGAAGCTAATATGGTTCTAATGCACAGAGTGACTGTACTATGGATTAGCAATGTAATGCTATGTAACATGTTGTCAGCAGTAAAGTTTAATGCTTATATGTCATGAAGTGTAGCTGTCCAGCCATGATGCATTATAGCTGTTATTAACACTGAGAGATTTTGGTCTCCATAATATATTCTGTTTGGGGGTGTGGGGGGTGAAGGCCCCCACCTAGTTTCGTTTAAAAAAGAAAATAACACAAAAAGTACAGAATGTAAGCCAAAATAAGTGGGGGGCTTCACCACTTACACCCCCCAATGTGGAGGCCTGAACCCTCCCACCCCCCAACTATATATACCAACTCCAGGGTTGCACTTCATTGGGGAAGGGGACAAATCCCTGTTATTTGCCTTAAAGTGTACTGAAGTACTAGTTGTCAGTCAAATGAGTTGTCAGTCAAATGGGCTGTCGATCAAATGAAGGTAACCCAACTATATATATGAGTGTTGTTGTTGTCTTTCAGCTTTTCCCGGTTAGGGGCCGCCACAGCAGAACTCCGGTCTGCTAATGATTGGCAGTAGATTTTCAGGTGCTGAGTTGCCAGCTCGACACCCTGATGAAGTTACCTTCAGTAACGAAAACGAGTGTCATTGTGAATTACTGCGTTAACTGGCAACATTAAACTTGAGTTTTTATCTGTACTTCTTTGGATATTTATTGGCACCTGTTTTTACCCGGTGTTGGTTTGGTTCTTTCAGCTCGACACCCAACCTTCAATGAAGGTACGCCCATTCACGCATGTCTTTCGAAATGCCACTCGACCGCGGGGAGGATGTGCAGACTCCACACAGAAGGCACTCCCCGCACACTAGCTGAGAATCGAACAGGATAACCTCTTGCTGTGAGGCAACAACGCTACCACTGCACCACCACAGATTTTTTATATATATGTTGCATATTTCACAGTCTTTATATTGTTTTCCATATTTTGTTGGTCATTGAAAACAAAAGGCTTTTTAAAAAAATTGTCTATATCCACTTTATCAGTCCCATCCACATTAAATTGTTTTGTAACTGTAGTATTAAAGCCAAAGCCCCTTTCCCCCTCATTGTATAAAACAGTACCTGTGGGTTTTGGCCTTGCACCAGTTTCTTGCACTATGGAAATGCTAGAAATGCCATTTCCACCACTCTCCTTTGTCCCAGCACTATTTCTCAGTTCATGCATGCTTTTTTCTCTACTCCCTTGACTGGGAGTTAAATAAAGTCTTTAGATATGAGTATTTTCAAAATGTCAAATTATACATAAGATTTTTGGATGACATTTTTATTCTGTGGAATAGTTCCATAGTAACTTAATGGAAGAAAAAGAAGTCAAATGGCAGATCAAGCTGCAGGAAGGGGAGGGCGTAGGTTTAAATGAAGTTATTTCTGTAAAACCCCTGTTAATTAAGAGAGCTAGGGACAAAAGGCTATGTTAAAAATTTACATGAAGTCAGGAAAGCTTATTTTTAGTGCAGTAAACATGGTTTTAGATGTTTATAAATGTTTTGTAAGCTGTATGTTTTAAAAAAGTGGTTGTGCCTTTAAATGCATTTGTGTAGCTGTGATGTCATCAACACACTGGGCTAAAAATGTTTGACTTAATAGAAAGCATGTATTCCGATGAAGTCCCCATTCTGAGGGGATGAAAGTGCTCAATTAATACTTTTTAAACATTTTTATGTCTCAATAAAGAGTTTGATACCTTTGGAAGTTTGTGGAGGGTTTTGGCTGCAACACAGTTATTTTATTATTTTATTTTGTTTTGATTGTTACTGGGGTCATTGTTTAAACAGTTTTTACATTCAGAATTTAACAAGGGTACAAAGTGTCCACATGCAAAAAAAAATACCTTTCCTGTAACTAGTGTAGTCCAGATTCAGATTTGCTGTATCCAGGACTGTATGTAAGCTTCTGAGCCCCCCCAAGCTTTCTGTGTTGGAGGGAAGCCTTCTAGCTTATCAGTGGGAGTAGTAAGCACTAGGTAACCTATCTACCACATAAGGAGTGGGTCTGGCCCAGAAACTGTAGTTATTGGCCGTTTGGGCAGTTTTTCCATCTCTCTCAACTTTCTGATTTAAAAGCCCACATTTGCACTTGTTTCCCCCTTTCCTGTAACTAGTTTAGTCCAGATACAGATTCTTACTTTTAGCACTTGAATTTGCTTATTTGTGATCAGCACTTGTTCAGAACTTGTAAGCACTAAATAACCTATTAATTACTACAGCACTCAACCTTCCTCATTACCTAGAGGAAAACAGTTTTGGTACTTACTTTCCTCACTTGCTTAGAGAAAAACAGCTCTTGTACTCACTTTCCTCACTTATCTAGAGGAAAATAGTTTTTGTATTCAGGCATGTCCAAGGGTCAGCTCTCAGTGTTCTCTCCTGTCTATCTGATGAATCTGGGCATCTTATAAACAAAGACATTGGTAATCTCCAAACTCTGGATCCCACCCAGTTCAGGTTTGTAAAAGGCAGATCATGTCTCCTAAACCTGATAGACTACTTTGAAGCAGTCACCAAAGCTGTAGACAAGGGTAAGGTGGCTCACACAGCCTATCTAGATCTTGCCAAGGCTTTCGACACCATCCTCCACTCTGGAATTGTAGATAAACTCACTAAACTAGGTATAAATCCTTATGTCACAAAATGGGTTGCCAACTGGCTCACTGACAAAACCCACACTGTGAAAGTAGCAGATTCCAAATCCGACTTCAGACCAGTGACAAGTGGAGTACCACAGGGTTCAGTCCTAGGTCCTCTCCTGTTTGGTATCTACTTCTCTGAAGTACAGGCTAACACAGAAGGTCTTTGGCTAACGAAGTTCGCAGATGACTGCAAACTAGGAGCCATAATCGAAACTCCTAACAATGTGGACATCCTACAAAAGGGCATCACTGAGACAGATGCCCAGTGTCAAAGCCATGGCCTCAAGCTCAATGCCAAAAAGTGCATTGTCATCCCCTTTGGTAAAAACTCTGTACCCATGAACTACAACATAGGTGGTAGTATACTTAACACCGAAAGTGTGATAAGAGACCTTGAGACACAGGTGGACAGTAGTCTCTCCTTTGATAATAACATTGCCACAGTAGTCAGGAAATCCTTCTACATGGCACACCTCATCACAAAAGGTTTCTCATCCAGAAAAAAAGAGGTCATTGTTCCCCTCTACTCATCACTCATGAGACCCATTATAGAGTACAATGCCCCTTTTGGTATGCACCTCACAAGACATCTACAACAACTGGAAAGGCTGCAGAAATACCTCACAAAGAGGATTACTGGCCTCAAACAGATGCCCTATGCAGACCGTCTCAAAAAACTCCAGCTTTACTCCGTCACATATCGCCTACTCAGGGGTGATCTCTGCCTAACATACAAAGCTATGTCAAACCCAGAGCTGTTGGACATGCTCCACTTAAAGAAATCAAAATCCCTCCAAGCTACACACTCTAGGGACCTAAACCTTGTCACCACAATAAATAGAACATGCCGGAGGGATAGATTCCTGTGCCAGAGACTTCCCATACTGTAGAATAAACTACCAATCTATATTAGACAAAGCTCCTCATTAGCACTCTTCGAGAAAAATCTTGATGATTGGATGGGAAATAGGAAATTCACCCCAGGGATCACCTCTGTGGCTCTGCTCAACAGTGGCACAGGAAAATAATTTCTTGGGTGGCAAAAGCCAGGGTACCTTTTTGGCTGGGCATGTATAGGCCCTAGGGCCAATAGCCTAGAAGCTACCTATGAACCTATGAACCTATGCTCTTTTTTCTATTACTTCATTCATGTTCTTTTCCACTAAATCAGGTGGGTAACTTCTTTTCAAAAACATTTCCTTCGAGTTACTACATTCCTTTAGAAAGCATTCATTTAATGACACCATATGAGCTGCCCTTACAAATTGTCCCTTAAGGACTCCTTGTTTTTGGTGGAATGGATGGCAGCTCATGTAATGTAAAAAATTGTTACTGTATGTATCTTTACGGTATATTTAAGCTGTAAATCTATTATGCTCTAAGTCTTTTTTAAGTAAGATGTCAAGGTAAGCAATTTCTTTATCATTCACAGAATGCATGAATTTAAAAAAAAATGTCAAATTATTTATATAATCTAAGACTGGATTGTTAGAAATTGTTGGAAATATAGGAACAAAATTTACAGGACCCACATTTGTGCATGTACCCTGTACAATGTGCCTCTTTTTGACGTTCAAGTAGTGTTTTGATGTTATGTCCTTTCCTGAACACACATGTAGATTTATCACCTAAAATTGTTTTTATATCCCTTTCACATACTAAAAGTTTCCATTTTTTCCATTATCCATCACGACTTAGGAATACATTGGTTCTGAGACTATCTGGTGTCAAAGGGAGTCAGACAGGACAAAATTAATATGCTGGAACAACTTTTAGATATAGTTCTAAGAAACAACTATATTGTATTTGACAATGAGTATTACATCCAGATAGAGGGAGTAGCAATGGGTGCGGCATGCGGAGGCATGTACGCAAATGTGGTAATGTTGGAGTGGGAAAAGAAATTCTTATTTGAGTCTATTTTTTTCTAACATTGCCACATGTATACCCGGTTCCTGGATGACATATTGATCCTTTGGAATAGCCCAAGAGAACAAATAAATCCATTCTTAGATTATATAAATAATTCTACATCTTTTTTAAAATTCATGCATTCTGTGAGTGATAAGGAAATGGCTTACCTTGACATCTTACTTAGAGCATAATAGATTTATGGCTGAAATATACCGTAAAGATACATATTCTAATAATTTTTTACACTACACAAGCTGCCATCCATTCCACCAAAAACGTCCCTTAAGGGACAGTTTGTAAGGGCAGCTCGTATGGTGTCATTAAATTAATGCTTTCTAAAGGAATATAGTAACTTGAAGGAAATGTTTTTGAAAAGAATATGGTTCCACTTGGGCTGTGGCCATAATAATAGCTGGCAAGCTGTGGCTGGACTCCAACAATACAAGCTGCTTAATATTTTTGTCTAAACATGTACTGGCTAGACTGGTTGTTCTGCTACAAATTTTGTTATATTTTATCACCATGTGCCTGCAGATCTGTTTACTGTTAAATAACTGCAAACTACAGCCTGAAATCACGTGAGGAAAATTATAATTAAGGTGTTTGAATGCCACTGACGTGTTTTCCGTTCTGAGGAAGTTGGTTTTTGATCAACCGATGAAAAGCTGTTTAATTTTAAGCTTAAAGAAATTAATAAAATGTGGAACACTATTGCTGTCATTCGAGTGTTTTTGACAGTTTGCTGATTACTACATTGACTGGAGAGCAACTGGAAGGTTTCTGGTCGTTTGGTTTGGGTTGAAAAGAAGTTACCCACCTGATTTAGTGGAAAACATCATGAATGAAGGAATAGAAAAAAGAGCAAGTAGACACTTTGTACCCTTGTTAAATTCTGAATGCAATGCAGACACAAATTTTGAATTTAACACAAGTAGTATCAGTGTTAGATCTGAGTCTATAGTCTATCACTTTAGTCAATTGCAGGTTGAAACAATTGAAAAAGGAAATGAGTTTAAATCATGTTTTCTAACCAGTTTTTCTACTGATGCATACTTTATAAAGGATATATTAGTAAAAAATTGGAAAGTTTTAGTATGTGAAAGGGATATAAAAGCAATTTTAGGTGATAAACCTACATGTGTGTTCAGGAAAGGGCATAACATCAAAACACTACTTGAACGTCAAAAAGAGGCACATCGTACAGGATACATGTACACATGTGGGTCCTGTAAATTTTGTTCCTATATTTTAGAGGTTAATGAAGTAAACATCAACGGAATAAAAATTAAAATCAGGAACAGATTTTTTTGTACCACTGAAAGAGTGGTCTACTGTGCCCTCTGCGAACTATGTTCGTGCTTTTACACTGGAAAAACGGAGCGCACACTCAAAAACAGAATAAGTGAACACCTCAGGAATATCAAGGATCAATGCCTACTTAACGCACTTGCTAAACATATAGGGCAATATAATGAACATAAATTCAAGTTTGTTATATTAGAATCAATACCTCCCACAGTTAGAGGTAGAGCATGGCCTTATTTACTAGAGAAAGCAGAATTAAGTTGACGAATACGACTAGACCGCATTCATTGGCCAGGCTCGAATGAAAGCCAGACAGTTTCTAGTTTATTAAAACTTAAAGCTTTGGAAAGATAAGATTTGATTTTGCTAAACATTAAATGTCCAGTACTTAATATCCAAATTATTTATAAATACGTTCAGTAGGCTAGAGTTTGATTGTTTACATATTCTTTTTGCACTTTAGGATTTTAAAACAACTGTTTTTCATGTCTAGATTACATGACAAACAATAGTAATATTTATGTGATTTTACATATGTAGTTTTTTATTGTACTTGTATAGCATGGCATTATTTATGTGATTTTATACATGTAGTCTTTTACTGTGTTGTACTTGCATTTTTTAAAAAAAACAGTGGTCCTTTAAAAACATTTTTGTAGGTGAATGGAGGAGAGGAAGTGAGGTCACAAGTTTTATCTTTTAAAAGGAGGCTGAATGTAAAGTACTTTGTCTGATGAAGTTCCTGTATTAATGTTTTAAGGGGCAAAAGCGCTTATGTTTTGCATTTGGAATAAGCTTGGAGTTCAAAGTTGGATTTATCTCTGCTTGCTGCATTACTGTTGTTTGCTGCATTGCGTTTGAATTTGGACTACATATTCGCTTTCTGCATTACACCTGGTGTGAGCTTTTCTGTGGATTTACTGGTTTGTTGTCTATATATGTGTATGTATGTATATATATATATATATATATATATATATATATATATATATATATATATATTTATATATGTTTGTCTTTTTGGCTTTTCCCAGTTAGGGGTGACCACAGAGGAACTCCGGCAGTTGATTTTTTTATGGTGCCGAGTTGCCAGCCCGACGCCCAACCTTCAACGAAGGCACGCCCATTCACACATGTCTTTCGAATGCGACTCGACCATGGGGAGGACATGAAGACTCCACACAGAAAGCACTCCAGCCAAGAATTGAATAGGAGAACCTCTTGCTGTGAGGCAACAACGCTACCGCTGCACCACTGCGGCTGTCCATAGATATATATATATATATATATATATATATATATATATATATATCCATATATGTATGTATGTATATGTGTGTGTGTATATATATATATATATATATATATATATATATATATATATATATATTTATATAACATATGTCCATAAAATGTATTTGAGTCATACCTCAGCACCAATAGTCGCAACCTCTTAGTGCAAGGGGATGTCATGTAAGTATTGCAGGTATAAATGTAGACTGTTGCTACTGTAACAGGGGTTGTCTTAACAGAAATGTATGTGAAGTCACATCTGATATTGACATGCATGCCACCAGTTACTGACAGACATCATAAGATCATCATAGTGCAGTACCACAGATATCACAGTAATGATCCTGTGGAATAAAGCAGAGATATGACCAATAAATGTGGACAGTCAGACACTCTCTGGTCAGTCCAGAGGTATACACAGAACCCCATAGTGCAAGATGTGTGGACCAAGCCTGACAATGTGGATGTTTGCAGCCATGTAAATGGGGATATCACGAAAATACTGGAACAGATAAGCTCACACAGTTTATGCATTCACACACAACTGTCTGTCCTGACACATAACTGGAGGAGCAGAGGTCACAAGCCCACATACTACCCAGTAGTTAGTGACATACATCTGTACAGCATCCCACTGCTTTGTCAGAAATACGCAACAGTTATGGTGGCCTGGCAACAGTACATCTGACAAATATCTGGACATAACATCACACTGGATAAGTACACTAAGCTGCTAGGCATGTCACAAAGCACTGTGCAAACTACAGGCAAACTGCCACAACACTGGCCGGCATTTCTTATGGGGGAGTACACATGTACCTGCAAATATAGCAGGCTCTGCAGGCATGTAACAGCATGGAGTAACAGACACCTGTGTGAAAGCGCATACCCACAACCAATCTGAACACAGCCTCAATTACATATTGTAAGAGTGCTTAATATTACAGTGTATGGACTGTGTGATCAACGCCATTCTCATATGTGCCACTGACACACTAACCCTACATATACTGGGCCAATACACAGTGTATTCCAATGCCTGACTGTGGTATGGGACATGTGTCAGTTTGGCCCTACAAACATGTATGCCAATAGGGTAACATACACTGGAGCAGCATGCAACATCAGATAGAACAGGACCAAGAACAATGACATCTACCACAGTCTGTACACAGGCCAAGGTGCATATTCAAAATACACACTCTGTCGACAATCACCATAAGTACACAGACCTCACTACTGTACACACTACAACAGAATGTTTAGGTTTTGTCCTCAGATTTAAGCCCTACTATACAAAACATGTCTAGCAGTCTGATATTTCACTGGCTTGTTATCAGGTATGATGTCAGTAAATAATGGTGTACTGAACATATGCACCTCTTACTGCATGACATATGTACAAGGTTGACTGAGTTGTGGCTGGAGGCACAAATACAGGGCCAGTATTGACATGTTGCTGTGATAAACTCATACATTTACTGGTGTAACAGGGTCTGTGGTGACATATTTCTGAGGGATATGAAGTCAGTAACTCACATGGCTGTCACCATGTACTGACTGCAATCCTCATGTGAATAACACAACACATGAGTCCAATCACTGGCCAGTCTGCAGATAGCTCTACAGGTGAGAGTTTCCTCAACCACATAACACAGCCATATCCACACAAACCCTGTTAAACCAACATTACTTCAAATGTAAAAGAGCAAGACTTACATTCTGTCCTCATGTCTGGAACATCCCCCACCTGTTTGTTGGACTGTCGCCACAGTGTATGTTGCAAGAGGTATATCCACCTAACCTCTGTGATGCTGTTTGCCAAACACCAACATGAAGTCCTGCTCACAGTGAATGAAAAGTGCCAACACCCACATGATGTTCCTAGTTATAGGAGTGTGTTTCCATGCAATTTGCTATAAGAATGTTACCACAGATGTTCCACATGCAGTCAGCTAGTGGGGGACTGCAATTCATGCACAGGCCATCAGCTGATCAGGATAATCACTTACAAAACACAAGCTGCTGCCTAAACAAAGCAGGTGTACTTTTCCACATCCACTAGAGAGGGAGTGAGAGAGACAGACAGAAATAATTAAGAAAGAAAGGGGGTAGGAGAGTAAGAGTTAAGCATGTTTTTGTCACACACTTCCCAGTAGGGGGTTTCAAACTCCTGCCTGACTATGTATTGCTATAACATTTTTATGCAGTTATGGCATGTGCCACTAAACTTACATGTTGAGAGCTGTCCAAAGGTATCTTTGAAGGTGAGTGGCATCAGCAACAGTGATAAAGGAGGATTAAGGTAAGTGTAGTACATGTGCCTGTCCACAAAAGCAGGTGTCAAGGAAGACACAACCACCCTCTCCCAGGGACTCACACACATTATCACAGTTGGCAGGGTCAGGATTAGAATTCCTGACTAACTAGCTTGCTATACTACAGTATTACGCAGATATCACATGCACCGCAGAGGTTATCAGGCTGATATATTTGGGAAAAGGGTATGTCAAGGTGACTGACATCAGAAGGCATGCTACAGTAGGACAATGGGAGGTGTAGTGAGTGTGAATGGCTTCCAAATCATTAATCTCCACACACAGACACAGATTTGTCAGTACTGACATGCATGGGCTCATTGCTTCACAGGTGTGTAGTAGTTGACTGTGCCAGAAGGCTGTACAAGGCTAGGCAAAGGGTATACCTTGGCATCAGGCCACATGACAATGGTCTGCAGTGTGGCTCAAGGGTGTAGTCCCTGGATTGGCCCACACAGGTGGGTATTGTGTTCACCATCCACTCATCTGGGTTACTATTATGGTGGTCAGTGCTGTGCAATGCTTGCCATGTATATGTTCTATATTCCATAACATGGATGGTGGCTGGGTTGTGCACATGTCCCACATGCATGTTCTGTGACATGTGGAAGTGTGCCTGGGGTGTCTGGGGCATGTTGTGTCGACAGATTGTTATCATCTGATGTGGCATTCCTGACCTCATGTGGTGAGAACTGGTTATGGAACTGAGGTTGATCCTGCACCTACATTGACAGCATGATACAGGTATTCACTGGTGTTAGTGGCATCTGTCCATACAGGGCATGTGTATAAGGCATGGTATTTCCTTTGTGGGTTACATTTGCTGACTCTACAGTTGTTGCAGGTGTTCAGTGGGGAACACAGCAAAGGACCACTGTAAGCAATTATTTGCCTATTGTAGGGATGGAACAGGGTGCCATGTCCCCTGTAGTCCATTGCAATCACACTGTGGTTATGATCTGTGGGCAATATGCAGGGGACTACCAACATAGTGGTTGTTGCCTAGTCAAGTGTGTTTGTGTATGAGACACGGATGGAGTATGTTCTCTGGGTAATACAAGGGTTGCCTATATTGTTCCCCAATCCATAATGTCACATGTAGGGGGTATGGATTGTCTACACCAGCCTCTCTGCTGTTTGGCATCTGTTGTCCTTGTAAGGTGAACATTGTGACATATAGTAGGTCCTCAATATAAGAAATTTGCAAAATTCACCCCACAATGAGTCCTTATTACACAATCACAGCTACCTCCACACAGGATACTGATGACAAACACATACACACACTTGACAGTACTGAGATTCAAACCCCTACCCAACTATGTATTGCTACTACAGTGTACTGCATTTATTGCACGCACCACAGAGCTTATAAGGCTAGTGTTCCCCCAAAGGTGTATTTCAAGGTGATTGACATCAGCAGGCTTGCCAAGGTAGGGCAATAAAAAGTGTAGTGACTGTGAATGGCCTCAAAAGCATTGATCCCTACGCATGCGCACACGCACACACACACACGCACACACACGCACGCACACACACACACACACACACACACACACACACACACACACACACACACACACACACACACAGTCTCATAGTTGCCATGTTTGGGATTAAAACTCCTACCTAACTAACATGTCACACTCTAGCATTACGCAGTTATCACATGCGCCATGGAGCTTATAGGGTTAGGCCTTCCCCAAAGGTGTATTTCAAGGTGAATGACATCAGCAGGCTTGCCAAAGTAGGACAATGGAAAGTGTAGTGACTGTGAATGGCCTCAAAAGCATTGTCCTTACACACACACACACACACACACACACACACACACACACACACACACACACACACACACACACACACACGCGCACACACACACACACACACACACACAGAGTTTCACAGTTAACATGTCTGGGATTAGAACTCCTATCTAACTAGTACATTACACTATAGTATTACACAGTTATATCATGCACCACAGAGCTTATAGGGCTAGCCCTTCCCCAATGGTGTTTTCAAGATGAATGACATCAGCAGGCTTGCCAAACTAGGGCATTGGCCAGTGTACTTACTGTGACTGGCCTCAAAAGCATTGATCCCCTACAGACAAACAAACACACAGTCTCACAGTTGTCATGTCTGGGATTAGAACTCTTACCTAACTAGTACATCACACTATAGCATCACACACGTATAGCACACACCATGGAGCTTATAGGGCTAATTTTTCCCCAAAGGTGTAGTTCAAGGTGAATTACATCAGCAGCTTGCCAGAGTAGGGCAATGGGGAGTGCAGTGTGTGGGAATGGGCTATAAACCATTTGTCTGGGAGCACACACACAACACTCAGTCACACACATGTTTACATTTAGCAGGAATGTGTATACAACTGCTAGATGAATAATGACTTGTACAGTCATGTTACACAGTTATCACAAGCACCACAAGCACTATAGTGCTGAGGGATACCAGAAGCAAATATCTAGAGTGATAGACATTTGCACATCATGCAGTATTGGCCAATTGGATGTGTGCTGGGTGGGACAGGCCTAATGATGGCAAGTTCTTTGTCACTGTTGGTCAATCTCTTCCACACATCTATGTATGTGTATGTTTGGCCTATTATAGTGTGGTGTCCATGGATATATGTGTGTATTCCTATCTTATGTGTGTGTAAAGCATGACTGGTGTGCAATGTGGAGTGTGTGCTCAAACATCTGTGACTGCCAGATATGTATAGTCCACTGTTGCTGCCAGACATGGGCTTCATTTCTCTAAGTGTGGGAGCATGCCCAGTATAACCTTCTGTATTGGATGTGTGAATCCATTCCAGGTAGGTTGTACTCCTGTGCAGGCATTTGTGTTCTACACCTACAGCTAGAAACCTGTTTCTGCAGGATATCTGTAGATTGGTTGACAATATGGGGTCACAATGGGCAAAGGATAGTGGGATACTGTAACTAATTATGTCTGTGCTGCTTCTGCTATATGGTTTTGGTGTTAGCAGAGATATTCAGACATATGTACTGTTTTTCACTGTGATGTTTTATGTCATCAGCTACTGACAGGTATACATATTTGCTTGCAGGAATTTCCTGGGGAACACAAGATGAATTAAGCTGTGTCCAGTATTGTGGTCTGCAGCCTACATATTCTTGCACAATCATGCCATTCTGGAGGGGAAGCCGCAGACACTTGCTGATGGATCTGTGTAAATGTTTCAGCACCTTGGTACTGTAGTGGCTGAGGATCCTATGCTTGTACATCCATCGATGTGACAGTATGGCCATATCCTGCTGTGGCCATACCTCACAGCTATACAAATTCACACAGGCTACCTAAAAGCAGGGCTTATATTTCTGGTCATTACCCCTTCACATTGTGGTTTATGAGCACGTTTTTAGCCACTCATTCCTGTGTTTGCAGGCAGGGATAGTATGTGCACACATCTGAGATTCAGACTTCACACACTCCATGGTGTCCATACTTCTACTCTGTTATTCTGTACTCTTCCAAAAATTATGCAAACATTATCTGATAAGTATCCCTGTAGTTATCACTTCATCCCAGCAGTATTTAGGGGTTGGTCCACAGTTCATGCAGTAGGACATGGTGGACATGCTACTGGGATTTGTCTACATGGCCTTGCATTTGTGTTCTGTGGACTGTGTTATGTTGTTATTTGGGAGTCCATGAGATAACATACATTGGCAGTATGGGTGAGACACAGGCCTTTAACAGAGAACTGTAGGGAATTTGGTAGTGATGCAGGTCATCTGTAGCAGGCTGATGCATTGTGTTACTCCTACAGTCCCAGGCTGCAAGCCACTATATTCCCCTGTGGTGACAGGGTAGGTGCGCAAGGTGTTAATGTCAATAGTTTCTGTCCTTACTGGTCTATTGGTGTGGATGCTGGCAGGGTGCTGCTTACAGCTAGGGACACACCTGCATGGGACACCTCTTCAGCATGCTGCATTCTGTGTCTATTTCCATATAGAGGTGGGGGTCATATTGTACTCATTCCCAACAGCAGGGATAAGACCTGTGAGATACCTGTGGTTGACGGTGGGGTGAGCTGGGTGCATGTGTGCTATGGAAGCTAGTTGCAGCTGACTCATAGATATACATGGGGCATTCCACTTATGCTGGCTTGTGCAGGGATTTCAGCAGTTTCTCAGTACTTCATACCTGTGGCTTTTGTGGTCTGCCAGTGTTTGACCAGACTACATCAGTATTCCCTACTACACAGACAACTAATGTGCTGCTAACCTGTATGTACAATTCCAAAGGTGTGTCCATTTGACAGTAACATTTTATACACTCTCTGTCTAGGGTACTTCCACCTGTGTACTGTTTGTATGTCTGAGCCCACATTCATACCATGTCCATCTTTCAGATGGTAACAGATATTACATCCAAACAATTAGTATGGATTACTGCTGGACTATGTCTTGCTGGGATGCATTGTGTTTGGCACTCTAGTTGTGAGAACTTGGCCCTGTCATCAACAGTACTGGCCACTGGGACACAACCCCCCCATGCCTACATGCTGACCACTTTCACACAATATACAACACACAACAACCTGACACACAGAGCCCTGCATATTGTACACATGCTACAATCTATCCTGCTACTTTGGCCAGCCTAGGTAATCTGTGCTCCACTGTTATTATGCCTACACGTACATGTTACTACATTTCTACATGGGATTGTGGGGGGGTGAGGCACACCTGACAACTGTAAACATTTGATGTGACTGTATTGGTATTTCAGGTACTCTGTTGGCTTCCATTTCATTCTGCATTCTGCCTGTCATGCAGACTAAAGGCATATCAGTGTACTACAATTCTTAGGTTTGATTGACCTACATTTCAGTTTCAGACTTCTTACCCTTCAGGAATAACATCCCACTGCCTGACCTGTTTTAGTCTGTCTGTGTAGGTCTGTAGGGGGTCTGTTCTTCATAGCTATCAATCAGATGCCTTAGCACAGCCTTTCTTTGTGTTTGTCTACACCTGTCCTGCTGACTGAGACTGTTGTTGGGTATGTGAGCCTCACTGACATGCATATGTGTGTCCTATGGACACACATTTGGCCCACCACAATTCCTGCAGTGGGTTTTGTTACATTGTCTAGTACTGCCTACGATGTTGACACCAGTATTTGTTAAGGATTTCATGCTGCCAATATAGGTGTGTAATAACTGCTGGCATCCCATTCAGCCACCCGATTCCCTTACATGCTCACATCCATACCATAGATACAGGTAGCAGAACATACTACTAAATTCAGCAATTGATAGTGAGAGTGACTTACCTTGTGGCTGTGCCAGTATTGAGGGTGGTGCTGGAGGGCTGACTATGTTGGATGCACATAGTACACTCCCTATACATGGTTAAGCACAGGTAGTGTCATGTTTGGCATCCCTTTTACTGTATGTGTGAGTCAGAGAGAGGTGTCAATCTCTGGGTCAGTGTATGTGCTATGCGTTGTCTCTTTACCAAGGCCTGAGCATACTGGGCACACCTCCTTCTGCCTACAGGGTCAGGCTCAGGTTGTTCCTCCTCTGAGTCACTCTGTGCCTGTGCTGGCCTTGGCAATGGTGGGGGGCTGTGTGGCCCTGCCCCATGCTGTTCCTGCTGCAGCTGTTATCGTAGGATCATATTGTGTAGCATGGCACATACAATGACAATTTGGGTACACGTAGCTGGTGAGAACTGCAAGGCTGTACCGGATATGTCCAGGCACTGGAACCATAACTTGAGCATCCCAGACACATGCTCTATTACGATTCTGGTCTGTGAGTGTGCCTTATTATGGAGTTCTTGTTCGGGTGTGTGTGCATTTCTGATGGGTGTCATCAGCCACGGCTCCAGTGTGTAACCAGCATCCCCCACTAGGTGGCCATATGGGATGTCCCCATTGACAAATCTCTGGTACAGCTGTGCCATATGCCAGATGTGGGAATTGATATAGCTTCCAGGGCTGCCAGCACACACATTCATTATAATGCCCTGGGCATCGCACACAACCTGGCAGTTGATGGAGGGGAAGCCCTTGCAGTTTATATAGACTCTACCCCTCTCACCATGTGGTGTTTTGATGTGTATGTGCATGCAGTCTATAGCACCCACTACCTCAGGTATTCTGCTATTTTTGGAAGAGACGCATATTGCTTGTCAACGCTTCACGAGTGTTGAGGAAATATATGTGCTTACTGGCATGTGCTGACATGGCATCCAAGAACTGGTAGAGTACCTCAGATGCTGATGCCTGTGAGATCACCATGATATCCCCTGCTGGCCTTTGGAAGGTACCTGTAGCTAGTATTCTTAAGCCTACACATACCTTGGTATCCACTGGGATAGGTTCTCCTCTGTTGGTTCTGTGTTTGAGGCATGGCTGGCACAGCTCAACAGTTTGCTGTAGGAGGTCCCTGTCCACCCTATAGCACTCCACTATCTCCAGCTCATGTATCCCCTGGTAGGTTACCCTGGGTCTGTACATTCTTCTCCTTCTCCTCACTGTGGGTTGGTCATTAGCATTGTCATCCTCACCACCCTCAGCCTCTTCCACATGTTGATTTATGAGAGCAAAAGCAGCCCATGTCATTTTGTTGCTTTTGCTAGATAAAATGTTCCCGTTTGCGTACACCAGTGGTGTAGAGTTTGTGGGAAAAAACAGAGGGAAAGGTGTTTGCATAGTTTATAGTAATGTGCTGGGCTAGGCTTTACTGCTGCCTGTGTAATTGGCTGATGCAGATACATTTCACCTGCCAGCTATGCAAGTTCTCCTTGATTATCTTCCTACTGCTGTTTTCCCTTCCCATTGCCTTCCTGTTTAAGCCCCGAGGTGTGCCATGCAAACTCAGTGCCCAGATGTGAATGGAGCTGCTATTTCCTGGTTTAATTATTTTTTTTTTTGTTTAAAACCCGGAGCGTGGCACGCGCACCCGTTTAGGTAATGTAAATACTGCTAGGCAGTTTCAGACACACCCCCTTCCTTAGCACTGCTTAGCTTAGGGCAATCCCGAGCCACAGAGCTTCGATAAGCTTACAGTATGCCTGACACACCCCTCTATGATGTCAGCTAACTCTTAGGCTTGCACCATGGTTTTCCTGCACCTACACGGTTGGGTGCTGGCTAGCAATGAGGGGAAATCTGTGATTCAGTATCATTCCCCTCAGTTGCATAGATTGACTGCTAATGCCTAGTTACAAGTTTAACATTGAGCCTTCCCCCTTAGCAACCACTATTCAGTGGCCTTGTTGTCTTCTGCCTGCCATTGACTATAATGGAAAAATTGTGATTTTTGCCTAAAAAGCTTTTTTTTTTTGTGATGATCCCGTTTGTGCACCGCTGCCCTATGCTTAAACAGCTGAAATCGACAAAAAAAAATAAAAGTTATTTTTTGTTATTTTGAAACTATTTTCCATGCCAATGGCCATATATTTGGCCATTGGCATGTCTTCCACATTATGTACATCCTTCATTTGGAGCTGTCATGGCTCCGTTTTGTAGTTTGCAGAAATGTACTTGGTTACTAGCTGAATACATTTCTGCAGGTTACACTACTCCTGCACAGATGGCTGCCAGCTTCCTGGATCACTAATTTACCTCATTTGCATGGTTTTCCCCTGCAAATGGGGTAATTAGCATACAGGAGCTATGTCTGTGCAGGAATAGTGCAGGAGCGCTAGTGTACGTCCCGGGAGCTTGTTCCTGGATCTCTCGGTGGCCATATTGCCTCCAGCAGCTCTTGCAATATTCCTGCACATAGCATACCCTTGTTATACGTTTAGCAGCATGGAATGACTTCCTTACTACCCTAGAAATAAGCTGGTCAAAATTCAGGTTACTGTTTACATAAGTCACCAAATCCCTGACTACTATGTCTACTGTAAGGGATGTGTTGTCAAAGAGGTTAGTTTCCTAAGGTGATGATTTTGCAAAGGGTACTATTATGCATTCCTTGGCATTGAGCTTTAAACCATGGTTCTGGCACCAGTTATATATCTTTGTTAGGTTTTCCTTGTGGATGTTAGTGTTTTGGGGGGGATTCTATGATACTCCTCATGTGCAATCATTAGCAGACTTGGACAGCCAGAGGCCCTTAATGTTGCCCTTGACTTCTGAGAAGTAGATGCAAAAAGGAGCGGGTCCAACACAGAGCCCTGAGGGACTCCACTAGTTACTGGTCTCTTTGTGGAAGTGGACTCCCTTATCTTAATGTCTTGGGTCCTACATGAGAGCCAGCTGGCTATCCAGTGTGTAACAGATGGGTTTATGCCTAATTCCATTCATTTGTTTACAAAGCTCAGATGGGCAATCCTTATAGGACATTTTGTTTACACCCTGTAATAATTTTGTGAGGAACCTCTGAGGACAGTCCAGTTGTTGCATGTGCCTAGCCAGGTACATACTGAAGGGGGATTATACCCAATGATGGGCTGATAAGGGCCAAATACAATGGCATGATGACATCCTCAAATGATTTGGTCAGATCAAGGTACACAGTATGCAGTATGCTGCCCTAATCCATTGCCTTGGTGACTTTCTCAAAGAAGTCTATCGGGTTAAGTAGGCATTATCTTCCCTTGATGAAACTGAACTGGATTGGATACAATGTCTGAACATTGCCTATGTAATTATTTATCATTTCCATGATAATTATTTCCATGGCTTTGCATATGAGATTAGTCAAACTTATGGGTCTGTAGTTTCTGGGATCCATAGATACCTCACCCTTCTGCAGAGGGATGCCCATTGCAGTTCTCCTTTCATGTAGCACAAAACCTGACTAGAGGCTGTGGTTGAAAAGTCCTAATAAGATGTATTTCATGCTATTTAGGAGGCATCCTGTGATATTATTGGGGTCAACTAATGCAGTATTCTTGGCCTTGGAAAACGCTATTAGAACCTGTTCCCTAGAAATATTTGGTCGGGGGTTATGTTTGAAAGTATTTGTTGACTGATGGCTGGGGGTGGGGTGGGGGGTGGGAGCTGAATTTGTTGGCTAGTAAATTTGCTACGTTTTCATGTAGGTGACTGTATTTACTATTAGTTCTGCACATTGTTTTTCACTGCCTTTGAGATTGTGGACATAGCTAAAGAAAGCTTAATGGTTGACCTTAGCTTGGGAGGCTATTCTTACCTCCACCTTAGCACTGGTAAACTTATTCGCCCTCTGAGTTACTTGTTTAGATTGGCAAGGGAGTTTTTTTTCCTTTTGGGCATTGCATTTCCTAACTTTTGCCATGATTTTTATCCTTTTGCTGTACACCCCATTTATGTTAGGATTCCACCAAGGTGGCTTGTTTTTTGAGTTTGTCGTAAGCTTATTTCTGATGGTTATAGCTGCCTCGATGCTTTTAATAACATGATTGTACAGCGTTTCTGTGAAAATTCCTCACCGGCAGCTTTGTTCTAAGGATTTGGTGGGGCTTGAAATTTTGCAAGGCTATCACTTAAATTCATAAAGTATTTCTTCTTTCTGGGCTACCTTTTTCTATAACCACAATTGGAAAATCAGGGAAATGGCACTATAAAGAAGTAATAGAGAAGAAAAAAGAGAAAAGCTCAACTGTAAAAACTAGGATATGCAACATATTAGTCTATTTTAAAGTTTGTAATGAGAAATGTTCTGTATTTTGTAATTTTATATTATTTAAAAACCTTGTTTAATAGATAAATATCTAGAAAGATTTCAACATTGTGATACAATAGGTTATTTAGGTTGATCTAGTTTCTTTCATATTGCTTCAATTTTGAATAGTCAAACTTTGTATGGCTGGCTTGCCTATTACATTTTGAGGTGCCATTTTTTTTTAATTTAAGTAAATAAATACCAGAAAAAGAAGTTAATAAATTAACTTAAAACAAACAAACAAACAAACAAACAAAGACAAAATAACCAGAGAAACTAAAAAGGCAAAACTAGACACCCAGAATGTTTGTGTTGAAAAATGGAAACTATTGATAGAACATCTAAAAACATAAACATAAAACTAAGCATTTTTATCCCTAAACAAACCAAATAGGACTTCTTTAGAGCAAACTACCAAAACCAGATGGCTGCTACATACATTTGGGAACCTGTCTACAACAGGCAGCTGGTTAACTCAAGTTTTTAAAGCAACACAAAGAAAAATGCCAATCCTATTAATACAATAGTCATATTTCATAAAACATAAACTGACCATATTTATAAAATACAATAGAAATATATTATTGCTTTCATACATGTCTGGATAAACAGATGCTCTTTGTGAATTGCTTTTATATATTAAGTGCACATTGTTAAACCACACTTGAAAGAGACACAATCAAACACAATAATTTAACCCAGGTTTATTGTTCACATTTACCTAATCTGCCAATACAATCCTTTGAAATCAAGTAAATTATCACCGTCACCACCTTTCATGTTTTTGAATGCTTGTCAATGACAAAAAATATATATATCTTGAAATCAACAGAAATAATTGAATGCCTGTACAATGAATCACTGTTTTTGCTTTTCTTAATATCATTCATGTGTTCATATATTCTGTCTCCATGCCACTTTTTGTTTTTCTAACATAGAAGGATGAGCAGTAAATACAGGTAACTAAATATACAACCCTAACAGTAGTGCAGTTGCAAAATCCAGCCCAGGGTATAGTCCTGTCATAACTGAGTCTACACTAACATAAGGTCCATTCTTGTTTATCCTCTCACCCTCTTCACTCAATCACTTAGCAAACCTCATTAACAAACACTTCACCTCCATTTAAGTTATATCTCAAATTTTCAACTGCCCCATCTCTCCCTATCTAGCAAAGTTCTACCTCCTCTCCAAAACCATCCCTACCATTTCTGCTACCTCTCATTAGCTTCTCTAAAAATGGAATTTCTCTATCTTGCCCCTGTCCAACTAATCTGTCTTACATTAACCCTTGTTCTACTAACAGAACATCAACCAAAACCCAAAACATTAATACCAACAACAAATCCATCACATCTCTTATTAGCCTTGAAAAACATATAAATAGCTATTCTAATACATCTGACAGCCTACTAAACTCAAATACCCTCCAGTTTACAAAACATAAATGTCTGCACTCCTCCAGTGACTGTAAAATAAACCATCTCTTAAAACTAAAACAAAAACTAATACCAGTTTTTAAAATCAACTACTTGTTACACACCTCTGTTTTATCCCAATGCAGTGACATTCACACAAACCCTGGACCTATTTCAGCCTCCCCTAGCTATTACACATCCTCTTCCAATACAATACATCTAGGCACTCTAAATCTAAGTAGCATGTGTAATAAGTTAACAGACCTCCATGCATGGTTATCTCAGTACACTCCTGATATACTTGCAGCTACAGAGACATAACTAAAATCATATATGCAAGACACTGAAATTCTTCCCCCTGGCTACAATATAATAAGATCTGATAGAACCCACAACAAAGCAGGAGGGGTAGCTCAAATTTACCCATCTTCTTACACAATGATAACCTACTCTAAGCCCATTCCTAAATTCAATAACGCAGAAATTCTTATATCATTCCTAAATCTTAATAAAGCCAAGCAACTTTGTATAACAGTTATATGCATACCACCTGGCCATAACTACCCCATAACAAAATATATTTTATCCTGGATGCCCCAAACCATTTCTAATGAAACTATCATCTTGGACAATGTCAATATCAATTGGCAAAACTTAACCTCAGACTACCCAAATAGTCTAAATCTTTCTAGTTTTACACAACTCATCACATCCCCTACTACAATTCAAAAAAGTAAGAGCCAAAGTTCAACTCTAGTCTGGATCTTAGTCACAGACCATACTAAATATTCTAACTCAGGTAACCTCCCTGGCACTTTAAGTGACCACCTACTTGCTTATACCTACAGGACTATCTCGCACTCTCCTAGAACCCACAGCTATAAAACCTCCCAAACTTAGTTAAGTTTAATCAACAATTGTTCACTGAAATCCTTAAATTGGTCCATCCTAAAAATATTACCCCTAGATGAGGCAGTGAACTATTTTAACAAATAATTTTCAATACCCTCAACTGCAGTGGTGGTGCTGCGGTAGTGTTGTTGCCTCATCGAAAGACATTGTCCCGTTCGATTCTCAGCTAGAGCGTCTTCTGTGTGGAGGCATACATGAATGGGGCGTGCCTTTGTTGAAAGTTGGGAGTCAGGGCTGGTAACCCAGTATGTAAAAATCCACTACCAATCATTAGCGGACTGGAGTTCCGCTGTCGCGACCCCTAACCGGGAAAAGCCGAAAGACACAAACAAACATTTTTGATACCTTCAACAGCCTAGTTTCACTTCATATGAAAAGAACCAGAGTCAATCATGCATCTTGACTTACAAAGTCAACTAAACGATTCTGATAAATAGGGACAAAACTTAGAAGGAATGGCTGAAAAACAGAAGTGACCCAGCCCTAGAAAATTCAAGCAATTATGTAATCAAACAAAGAAATTTATAGCCACTGACAAAAAACATTATTTTGCACAGCAATTATCTGACCACAAAAACAACCCAACAAAATTTTGGTCCACCATCTCATCATTGCTTACCCCAGGTACCAAACAAATTACAGCTCTAGTCACAGATAAATCCCCACCTCAAATTGCAGAAATATTTAATACACATTCCCCGGGATTCAGCAAACATCCATGCAGGAATAGCTTATTCCTGCACGGAAGGGACCTTTCCCATACAGCACGGCAGTGTGCCATGCATATTCATGAAAGCACGCTGCCGTGCTGTTAAACGGACATGGATCTGTGTACAAGTGCAGGGGGTGTGTCTGAGAGCAGTGCTCTCACAATACACATGCCTCCCGCACACCGGAATTGCCGTTCAGCAATACAAAATGAGCAAGAATGCTTGTAATACCCCCAACCCTTCAGGGTAAGAAAACTTTGCCAAAGCCATAAGGGACAATTGTCCCTACCAAGGCAGAATTAGACAGAATAAGAGATGTAGCATAAGCACATAGCACACACTTCCCAACCCGTCAGAATAAGGAAAGTGGACAAAGCCATAAGGGACAATCGTCCCACAAAGCAGAAAGTTGATAGAATAACTGGTTCAGCATTAGCAGGGATATTCTGAAGGGTACAAATAATAAAACACAACAAATCATTTTTTATATAAATATGATAAAGTTTAAGAGTAGCTGTGTGGGTGTGACCATTGCTTAGCTAAGCTTATTCCAGCTTATACAGCATAAGAAGTTAAACAGCAAGAGACATCTAGCACAAGCTGTAGTACAATGGTGTAGGGGTTAGAGTGTATACTTTGTAAGCAGCCATTCTGTGTTCAATCCCCACTGCCACTAATTTGTGTTTTACATGTGAAAGCAGTACATAAACATTTTTTTATAATTAGCTACTAAATAACATATATTTGTTAACCAGAGTACTGTAGTAGGTCCAGATGTGAGGTGTCAGTTTAATAAAGTTGTGAAACCACCATATAAACACAAGTGCCCATACAGTATAGTCACACATGGATAAATGTAATGAAAGCACACTGGGGGATGTTAGGGACAGTAAATAAATTTATAATATGTAATAAATGATGAATCAATCCCATACACCAGATAGTTTATAAAATAAAAAAATAAGCAATGCTAAGCATTGCACAGCTTTGCTGACCGGGTGTAAGCATTGTGTACATATGAATACTAAGCAATGAATAGCCCAGCTAAGTGGATTTACCCATTGGTAAGCAATGCTGAACCTGCCCCTTTCAGCACTGCCAACCTTAGCTAAGCAGGTTAACCTGTAGCTTCCAAAACAAAAGAATTTGTTGGATTTTAGGATTGTAGACGATTTAATTTTAGTTTTGAAGTTTTGGTAGATTTATGTTTAGGTTTGGGTTTTACTTTTTTTCTGGAGTTTCCTAGTTTACGGCTGTTTATTTATTTTAATATTTAAGCTTTTGATACACCTTTGTTCAACTTTTATTATACAATTTTTACTTTTAAGATAACTTTCACAAGAATCTCAATTACATTCATATATTTATGTACTCAGGGCAAAGCCTATCCATAACATTGCAGGATGACAACCAAGGGGCAGTATATCAAGCAGATGAGGATGTTAATTAAGGACATGTGTTTTTTAATAAATCATGTTTATTATTAATGTTTTTTCTAAGAGATGACTTTAATTGTAATAAAAACATTATTTTAAAGGATACTAAATAAAAGACAACAAATCTAAAAAGTAGTCCCTTGAAAAAAAATGGTAACACAAAAGAATATTGAATCAAATTATGTGAATCAGATGTTTATTACAGGAGAGAGTGAACCATGAAGGAAATAGATTGAAAAACTGAGGAAAATAGAGAAATTATAGGGATTATTCACGGTAATTATTTTAAGGTTTAAGGTTGTAATTAGTAACCAAAATTACACAAAACAACACAACAAAAACAAATTAAAAAAAACAAAATATAAGTTTTAAATTAATTTGGTGTAAGTCTCAAAGAAACAATTGCAGTACATGCAGGTTTGTTGCAAACAAGCAGGTTTGGCAGAGGGGGGGCACTTTATCACAATTGATTCTATTGCATGTCACATGTACTTCATAGGCTATGTCACATATATATTATATTATGTGTTTAGTTGCATTTATGTTTGCAGGGATCGTCTAGATGACGTGTAGAGAACTCATATACTATAATATAATTCAATATAGAACATATAAACAATAAAAACACTCAAAATGAAACATTTGCTTTTTTGTAACATTCTTTAAAAAAAAAGAATTTAAAAAAATTTTATGGTCAAACTCATCAGATCAAAGAGGATTTCAAGAAACTTTTTTGTTGTGAGAGGGTTGCGGCAGATTAAATTGATGGCTGAATTGGCAAGGCTCAAGCAAAGGCAAGCACACGGAAAACATTTATTTTTAAAAAGTTAACACAAGTTTGAGCATTGACAAACATACTTCTTCTTCCTTTTTAAATAACAACAATGGCTGTTTTTTATTTGAGTTTTCATTGATTGATTGATGTTACATATTGATGATTAATTGATGGGGTATTTAATGCCAGTGAATTTTACTGTTTTGTTATTCTGAAGAAGTCTCTGGACGAAAGCGGATATTAAAGTTCCTATTACGCTATTTTGTGGATCATTTCTACTGGTTTCCTGCTCCTGGTATTATTTGGTATTGTTGTAACCTGTAGCTTAGCTTAGCTCAGCATATTCAAAACTGTCCAATCATGGCAAAGGGCAGGAAATCAGCCATATTTAAACCCCGCAGGCAGAAATAGAGCTCATAACTGGTTGCAGCTTCCCAATGTAGGCAGTATGGCAGGTGTTGGTGAGGGCATGTGCTTCCGGGCATAGAGCTGGGGCATACAGGAGTCCAAGGTCATGGTAGGACTCCTGGTAAAAAAACATGATGAGAGACTGCTGGAGGGCCAGTACCAGGGCTGCCAATATAAAGCAGAAGTCTGGGACTGTCTCACCCATGATCTCACCAGTGCCACTGGTATCCCTCGGACTGGTGAGCAGGTCCGGCACCACTATGCTGACTTGAAGTGGAGGAAGAGGGAGCTCTTGGATGAGTGGGTCCAAGATGAAAGGCAGAGGGGTGATGTCCCAGCAATGTGTAAGTATTCATATCAATAACTGTTTACCAAAGTCCAGCCTGTGTATGTGATGGATAGGTATGCCTAACTATTTCTCTATTCCCTTTACAGCTGCAGCTGAGTGAGCTGTGAATCAGGAAGCCCATGACAGTAGGTTGCAAAAGCTGCGTCACGAGGCTGGTGAGTAACAATCCTGCTTGTAGTAGTCATACTAAATAAATATAAAGTAGTAGAATGTCATCTTGCAGTATAAAAACTGTGTATGGGTTGTACTGAATAAACCAGACAATATGACAGTAATAGTCCCATATAAGTGATAGTTAAATAAAACCATAACTGCCTGGCAATAAAGTTCTAAATCCTGGACTGGTCGTGTTTACTCTGGTATTGTATCGCATTTAGTGTTGCATTCTCTGAATAGTAATGTTGTGTTAATTACTGTTACCCACACTATACTACATAATAAATATGTCTAGGGATGTCTGTATAAGACTGTTAATAAGTACAAGGTTAGATTGTACAACCAAGAGAGACTTAGAAATAAAACTCTGAAGGACCAGACATCAGTTTTTAAATAGCTCACTCTGATAAAATGCAAATTATTGTATTTTAGCACACACAGCCATGGTTCGAATCTTGGGAGTGGTACTAAGCTGTATGCATAATCATACCTCTCAACTGTACAGATTTTTGCAGAATGTCCAGAAAATTGGCTCATATTTTTGGACTGTTCCTTTCTCCCTGGCAAATCACTGGGATGAGCTCAGAATTGTAGTCACTAAATAATGGCATACGTTTGAGTTTCTGACTTCTAATCCATCAGAAAATGTATATTAAAACAAATCCTGTTACTCTAGCAGCTGTCTAAAGGTTTATAAGAGCAATATTTATGTCCCTATTTGTACCCCCATGTTGTCAAGCTTTGTCCAGAGTTTGTGCATTAAGAGATTGAGAGGTATGTGCATATTTTAACCAGGAATCTGGGAATATGTGTAGAAACAGTTAGGTAGTGTTAACAAACATTCCCCTACAGGTCTTCTAGATAAGAAAACTGTAACTGCCTGGCAATAAAGTATTAAATCCTGGACTGGTTGTGTTTACCCTGGTAGTGTATGGCCTGACATGTAGCATTCACCAAGATCTGATATCACAATAGTACTGTTGTGTCAACCACTATTTCTCACACTGTGCTACATAAAAATATGTCTAGGAATGTCTGTATAAGACTATTGTAATTACAAGGTCAGATTGTACAACCAAGAGAGACTTAGACAGAAAACACTGAAGAAACAAAAAGCAGTTTCTAAATAGCTCACTTTGATAAAACCGAAATTGTTGTGTTTTTAGCAGAAACAGCCATGGTTCGAATCATGTGAGTGATAGTAAGCTGTATGCATAATCATACCTCTCCACTGTACAGATTTTCCCTGAATGTCCAGATATTTGGCTCATATTTTTGGCCTGTTCCTCTGTTTTCCTGGCAAATCACTGGGATGATCTCAGGATTGTAGTCACCAAATAATGACATACATTTGAGTGTCAGACTTCAAATCCTTCAGAAAATGAATATTAAAACAATTCCTGTCACTCTAGCAACTGTCTAAAAATTTATAAGAGCAATATTCAAAATATGTCCCTATTTGTACCCCCATGTTGTCAAGCTTTGTACAGAGTTTGTGCATTAAGAGATTGAGAGGTATGTGCATAATGTTAACTAGGAATCTGGGAATATGTGTAGAAACAGTCATATAATGTTAACAAACATTCCCTCCACAGGTCTACCAGGTAAGAGAAGTAGAATTTAGCTATAAGGTAGTTGAAGTATACACTTGTGTACAAACATACCACTGCCCAAACCAAGGCCATAGGGTATTGTAATAATACCTGTAGAGTAATGATTAGAGCAATGATCATTAAAGTTGTGAGTACTGCAGGAATATACAAGTTGTTAATTGACATCTCCCTTTCCCCCCACCATATCTGCAACAATAATCTAAACACACAAATCAATGGGTATGTTTACACCAAACCTACTGTTGGGACATATGTCCTATTGTTCAACAAATATTGAAATGTGTTTCTTTTAATGTTCCATGTTGAAATACAATCATTGGT
>NC_056737.1:470918532-470921032 GCF_019279795.1 Protopterus annectens | reverse complement strand
CCAGGTCTCAGAAACACCTCCAGGCGTCTACAGGTATTTCGCCTGGAACAACAGCCTTTCCACTGTTAACCCCCCTGATAGCTACCCTTACATTCTCCTTGATAATCTGTTACACCTCCTGATTACCCATATCCACTTCAGCCAACCTACCCTTCCTCCCCATTTTCCTCATGGAACAGGCCATCAAAGTGATGTTTCCACATGTTCTAAACACACTCCTAGCTTGTATGCTTCACCCATATTCCTTTATCACCCTTTTGTGCTGCACATACTCCCTAGCTATGTGCCTCTGTCTAGCCAATAGCTACAGGCCCTATACACCATCCGTACTGTCCAACATTACATACAACCCCAGACTCCACATCTGTATGTCAGACTCCACATCTATAGCCATGTCCAACACTCTTTTTGCCATGCACCCTATCTCTTTATACTCACATCTACTCTCTACATCTGTCTGTCAATCCCACTTCTCCTTTGACAACACCTTTCTCTGCATACTCCCCTGTACTTTTTCATTCCACCACCACATGTGTAGGAGCAGTCACAATCTGGGCAGCATGTCAGCCTGTGTCTGATTGAGCATAGTATGTCACAAGTGCATTATTGTAATGCTGAGTATGAGTACAACTAGGACACATCCACTGAGGGCAATCTGAAGGCCATCCCCACATGTGTCTGTGGCCTCACGGGCAACTATCCAACCCACCCTGTAATGGAGGTCAGCCACAGCACATACACACACACCATAGCTACAGACGACCAGCTTCGGACATGTTTAGGACAAACATTACCTCCCTGACTCAACATCAGTATAGAAGGATGTGCACACCACATGGACACCTACCTTCATCATTAATCAGGTGCAAACTGCCTACTAACACATAATGCTATGCATGTCCATACAATTCTGCTAGGTACTGGAGTATTATTTGATGTAATGTTGTGGCTACTGATACTCATTACTAGTGAGCTGTCTGTAAAAAACTATGGGCAATGTCTGATGTTCTGTGATGTGTTTTTCCCTGTTTATGTATTTCAGGTGTAATCCAGAGGCTTCCAGCCTATGATGTCAAGGAGACAGCAGCCATAACTGAGGCCATCCTGGAACACTACCACATCCTCTTCAGTTGGTGTCGCCAACACCAGCAGGAGAGGAGAGTCCTCTGGGAAGACCTCACACTGATAGTGAATACCTTGGGGAACCGTGGCCGCACATACGAACAGGTCAGGCACAGAGCAACTGGCTAGAACGGTATGCATGGCAACGGGCTGCTGTGGGGGTGAGGGACCGTTCCACTACTGGTGGGGGGCCAGCCAGATAGGCCCCACTTACAGCAATGGAGGAGCTCCTTGCCAACATGTATATATGTATGGAGATGCATATATTGGACAAATCCATACATAATATACACACACACAAACACACACACACACACACACACACACACACACACATATATATATATATATATATATATATATATATATATATATATATATATATATATATATATATATTTATATATATTGAGAGATATACATCCACATGTATATCCACAAATATGTATAGATACATATATATAGAAAGATTAATACATACAAATATATATATATATATATATATAAATATATGTATACAGAAATATACAGAAATATCTGACAGCTACAAACACATGCAATTGGAGGGTCATGCTACTGCACACTAGATGTCTGCATCTGAAAATGCATTCACTGGATGTATTCCTTAAAATGGGGAACTATGACATCTGTGCTGTAATAGAGACCTGGTTAAAGGCAGCAGGAAGCACCCCTGCACTACCAGCCTATTACCCATTCCACATCTCTTGGCTGCAGAACTGTGACTGAATCTCCAAAGGTGGTGGTGTTTCCATATTCATTAAGGAGGTACACACTGCCAGAGTGTTGACCAACTTAGGCATTACAGATCCTGCTGGAATAGCTAACATTGAGTAGGACAGTGGTTCAGGTTGTAGCCTGCTATAGGTCCCCAAGCATGTCCCGACACTCACACTCCATGTCCCTAAACACCCTGGAGACTGATATTGTCCAACCTAACACTCACATACTGGTTGTCTTCAACTAACTCACCATTAACTGGGAAAGCTACTTCTGGACTTAATGACCACTTATAATGATGCATTCTTAATAATATTTTTCATGGGACCTATTTGGTCTGGATCAGGTTTGCCTAGTTCTCTTTTCTATCCTCTATTGGAAATTATATATCTTGGTGCATATTCATATGTATATTATTTTCTTAGACTGGTGCTGATTTGGTTATAGGCTAACTCTTTTGAACTATAATTTGTGTTTTATGGAAGGAGTGACTTTTGGTGTTATAGTGGGCAGGGCTATTTTTCTATTGGTGGGGGGGTCTATTTAGGTAGGATTGTGTGTTTTGCTTTACAATGTTTTTCCACTGATGAAGGCTTTGCAGCCGAAACTGGTATGGACAATAAAAAGGTTTAGCCTTTTG